>NW_013673358.1:30673-36187 GCF_000517525.1 Limulus polyphemus
CGGTTGCTTTTATATTTCTGATTTTAAAGTTTTATGCATGAATAGAAATTATATTATCGGAATCAGCAAAAAATGCAGAAGTTACTTACGATGTCAGTTCATTGGATAGAACTTCGTAGAACCTATATGCTGCAGTACTTTTGTGCGATTGGATACTAAATGACTTTTGTGTATATTTCCAAACAGAAGTCAATGAGTATCGATTTTTTACTAAATTTCTGTTCATCTTTTGAATTAAAAACTAATTACTTCTTATTAGTGCTTTCTTCAAGTTTATGATACGCCAAACTTTAATGTATTACTTAGTTCAATACATTTCAAAGTTTATCTATTGAACTAAAGCACGATTCATCGACATGCTAAGTCACAACAATACACTCAAGAAATCTCTATTGAAGTGTTTAAGTTCTGTACTAATTTCGTTATAAACATTCTTAATATTACGATATCAGTGACTTCCAACATTTGAAACTTCTAGTTAGTTATTTGTATGAGATAAGACCAAATTTAGAATATATTAAGTAATAAATATTTGTTAGGATTGTTGTGTGTATTAGCTCAGTCTGGCATATGCATTTGTTAAGAATATGATGTGTTCTCACTTTACGTTGCTTGTTTGTATAAAAAGAGAGACATTGAATGTGGGAGTAAGCTATTACGTGTACATATGACTCTAGGAAATATCCTAGATAGTTTTCAGAAAGGAAAAGTTAATGTTGTATAAACATCTTTAGAAGATTATGTTCAAGATCAAGTTCAATTGCCAACTCACTAATGAGCTCTTCCTTCATCAAATATAAAACATAGATTATCAAAATTCTCATAGTGTAAGTTTATTTCTAGGAAAATAAAAATGTGTAACTTATGGTAACAGATATAATCATTTTGAAGGATGAGACCTTTGTATAACAATCGTAACATAACAGACATCATAACATAACGTTTAGGGACAAAATGTACCTATAGATTCACCAAGGCTGTCCCACCCTATAAATTAAAACTATTAAAGAAAAAAGCCAGCTTTTATCATTCATATAGTTATCAAGCATTCTCTTAAACTCACTTAAATTTACTGCTTCTGTAACATCTAAAGGCAACCCGTTCCAAAGACCAACCACCCTGTTTGAAAAATATGACTGTCTTAGCTGAAGATAACTCCTACCTTGCCAAAATTTATACTATGTTCCCTAATCTTACAATTCTCACCATTAAGTATAAAAAAGATGACGCATCAACACTATCAATTCCCTTGACAATCTTAAACACAAAATCAGATCCCCTCTAATTCTTCTTTTGTCAGGAGAAAACAATTTCAAAGATCTTAACCTGTTCTCGTATTACAATCCCTCTATCCAAGGCACCATTCTAGTAGACCTTCTCTACACCCTTTCAAACAATTCGACGTATTTTCTATGGTAAGGAGGGAATAGGTTTAATTAAGATGCCCTTAGGAAAAGCTTTAAAACTTTAAGTTCCTTATTTAAACCTACGGAGACGAACTAACTTATATCATTAAATGATTAAGAATTTATTCTTCAGTACTTGACAGTTACCTCTTAAGCCATTCAAACAGTGTGCTGTTGATAGTGATAGGGTAAAAGGAGTTTAGGTTATATCAACAGAATAATAAAATACAGGTCAAAACAGGTTATAATTTCGTTGTATTGGTCACTGGTATACCCAGATTAGAGTATTGTTTTCAGTTTTGGGCTATTTAAATTTACTATTGCAAAATTCATACGTGTGTCCCCTAGTCCTACAATTCTCACCATTAAGTATGAAAAAAGATGATGCATCAACACCATCACTTCCCTTAATAATCTTAAACACCTCAATAAGATCCCCCTCTAACTCTTCTTTTATCAAAAGAAAACAATTTCAAAGATCTTAACCTGTTTTCGTATTACAACCCCCTCTATTCCAGGCACAATTTTAGTAGACCTTCTCTGAACTCTTTCAAACAATACAACGTCCTTTTTATGGTAAGGAGCCCAAGACTGAAATCACTACTCCAAACCTGACCTAACCACTGACTAATACAACGAAATTATAACCTGTATTCGATGATTCTGTTGATATAACCTAAACTCCTTTTACCATACCACTAGCCACAGCACACTGCTTGAATGACTTAAGAGACTGAGGATAAGTTATTTCTTTGTTTGTGACAAGGGTAACACATTACATGAATTTACTCTCATTCATAAATTACCGAATATGTTTTCCCTCTTTCTGTTTACCTAGACATTACGTTTCTAAGATACACAGATGCCCATACCAATTCTTTGTGCATCTCAGTCTTCTTTAGATAAGTTCACTATGATTTTAACTGCTATTGTCGGTACATAAAGAAAGACACGGCGCAAAGCTGAGAAAGATTCATTTCAGACACTTTAGGATATATTTTGCAACAGTGTTACAGTTTCAAAGGAGAGAGTTCGTCCAATAGATAAGTGTCAAGTACTGAAGGATAAATTGTTAATTATTTAATGATATAAGTTAGTTTGTCTCCGTACGTTTAAATATGTTTAAGGGCATCTTAATTAAACCTATTCCCTCTTTCGATAGGAAAATATGAACTTATTTATTAGTGTTGAAACAGTTACAAATAGATTTTGATATACTGAACGTCCCCGTGTATTGAAGACGCAATAACAACAAACAACGGCATGACAAGTGTTTTCTCGGTTCTTCATTTACTGACTAGAAAATGAACATGAAGCTTATAGAAAAGCTGAGATACACTACTTATATTTGTTTAACAGAACTTACATACATATATAGATATATATACACAGTTTGATATGTTTTTGTTTTTATCCACTGTAAGTAGTGGGTTTATTAGTCGTTTTTATTTTAGCATGATATAACTGGTGGTTAGGGGCACTCGCTCTTTATCCTCAGATTTCGGGATCGTTTTTTTACGCGATTAAAAATAGGATTAACCGTTATGCTGTAAGAAAGCCGCGCCTTTTTCAAAAAGTACGTTGGTGAAGAGTTAGCGGTGGGTGGGACTACCAAGCTGTCTTCCCTCTAATTTCACACTTCTAAATTAGGGACGGTTAGCGCAAATAGCTCTTGAGTAGGTTTGAGTGAAATTAAACAAACAACATAACTTTTTACTTCAAGCTGGTGAACGTTCCAAAAATGTTAGATTGAAAGGAAAGTACTGCGCAAAAATGTACAGATTTTCTAACACAGTATTGCTTAAAGAAATTTTAAACATTTGCTTACGTCTCTTGTATATACATATAGGTGTTGTGTACATTGTATTAAAACGATTTGTAAAATACACCTGGTCATAACATTCGCTGTCACCACGTCTGTTTATGCTCTATTTGATGACCGTGCATCTTGACAACAAACCTGTACCTAGTTTCCATTGTAAAAGGCTCTACAGTGTCCAAATCATACCATCTAGTGCACGAGAACAACGGTTTGCCAGCGTCTGTTAGAGGAACTTGGTCTGCAGACTTGATCAGCATGTCTTGGTAAAAAACAACATTGTTACCTACTTCTTCTCCAGCCTCTAAAGATAATCGACGTTTGAACTAATATTCCATGAAAGCAACCTGTTTAAATATGACTTATTTCACTTTGTCAGCAAGAGATCCTTCTTTATTATGCTGTTTTCTGTTGCCTAGAGCACACCAAGGGATTTTGCCACTAAACTTTCTGTTCATGTGCTGTGACCTGTTACAAAAACCCTCACTTTGCATACCATGTCTGGGTTACGAGTTGCTGTAGTTGTTTTTCTGGATGGTCCAATTACTCCAGATGGAACCCTATTAACTTGTTCTCCAATGGTATTAGGTTCAATGGTATCCCTGTCTTGTAAGTCCATATTTTGGACATATCTAATGTATGAGAAGAAAAGCTTGGCCAAGAGTTAGATTAATTAGGTGTACATATGGAAATCACGGAGCTACATGGACAGACAACATTCTTAAGATTTCCTAAATATATATATACCTCTTGTTATCAAATATGCTTCCCCAGTATGGTTAAACGTTTTGAAAACACACATCTTGGAATTACAAAAAATATAAAACCACAATCTGACAAAAATATAGAGAATACCCCGTACAACAAATATTCGTTTTCTACATAAAACATGTAACATCCTGTTATTGTTCTTACACTGCAGAACATATTTGTACTTGCACGTAAATGTAGTGTGAATTTCATATTGTTACGACATCGAGGTCACATGACTAGTATCACGTCACGTCATTCTCAAACTTTCATCGTCTTTTCCTTTACTAGAAGAGTAATGACAAAGTATAAAACCAGAAGACACCTGTACAAACATGGAGTTCTTGTGTTGTGTTGGAAATGATCCTGGTGGTTAGCTTTATCGGACTGTGAATCAGAGAGTTCGTGGTTTGAGTCCTTTATAAAGGAAACGTACTAGGCATTTTGCGGCCATTAGTTCTCTACAAGAGTGACAATGACAATATCTGGTCAGACAAGACTATCCCAAGAGTTGGAAGTTGACCACTTGCAGACTCTCTGGCCGTCTATCTACACAAAGATTGTAGGTAGTGTTTCACGAAACTTCTATAAACAAACAAGTGAACTTTATTTATCTGTTATTAAGTTGTAAGTTGCTTATATGTTAAAACTGTTAAAACATTCTATTCTGTGTTTTTTTGTGATACTTTTCACGAAAGGTTTAGTTCCAGAAAAACAAGTAGACTTTACACCGTGCCTTATATTAGGAATTATTAGTCAACTTTATCTATGCACAAAAACATGCATAGTTATTCTAAGATTTGTCTAAAGTAAAAATAATTAATCAAACAAGAGTTCAAAATTTACATGATTAAATTAGTTCTATCAAATTTATGAACCCGTTGTATCTGAAGATTATGTGTTCTTTTCATGCCATAAGTCAAGCCTTAACATCAGCCCCATCATCACATTCTTTTCGCCTTGTGGGTCAACAACATATTTATGTACTTATGATGCCAAAATTCGGGTTTCGATTCCTCGTGGAGGACAGAGTACACATGTCTAACGTGTATTTTTATTGTGAAATAAACAATCGTATATTACAAACGTGTCGATATATAACGACTTTTAAATGTTCAGGATGCATTTCAAACTGGATTCGTATTAATCAACGATAACAATGAGTATGACAGTAAAATACACAGAACATATTATGTTAAGGTAAAGTTGATGAGATCCATAGATCTTGAACTTGGTAATAACTTGGTGTACGACTTGTTATCTCATTATAAGACCTCTAGAGTCTGAACTTGATATGTAACTTAGTCTATTATAAACCCATTAAAGATAAGACCGTTGGACCCTGAACTTGGTTTATGACTTGTTATATTATTACCTCATTATAAACCCCAAGAATATGAACTTGTTTAAAGACTTGTTATATTATTACCTCATTGTAAACCCCAAGAATATGAACTTGTTTAAAGACTTGTTATATTATTACCTCATTATAAACCCCAAGAACCGAGAATATGAATTTTTTAAAGACTTGATTATAAA
>NW_013673359.1:0-1186 GCF_000517525.1 Limulus polyphemus
AATATTTTAAACAGTACTTAGTTTAAAACCTGTAAACAACAAGCTAACATGTTTAGTATACCCTACACTAGAAGTAGAATGTCAATTATAAGTTCAAAAATAGTTTTTGTTTCTTTATTACACCTCTTTAGTAAAGATTTACAACTGAAACATTGAGAAATAAATGTCTATTTTAAAGCTTGTCCAGTTACTCGAGGAAATCACGATATCAATAAACTTGTGTAATTTGTCTGTATTCCTAAGGTGTGTATATTGGTTGATATACAAGTATGGTAAGAAAATCCTTAAACATCATTCTCTGACTCGTAGGTAAAATTTCTTTTTGACAACATGCCTTACTAACGATTCCCAAACACTAACCAAAGCTTGTTATATATATATTTCAGTTTTTATTGAAAAACAAAATTTTACATGTTGTCAGTCATATGGTTGAAAAGTTGGGGAAAAACTTAGAGCTATCCTTCTTTAATTATATATTTGTGTTTGAAGTATTTATGAAAAATGGAGAATTCGATAACATTTTAAAATTTGCCATTATGTAAATAACAAACGTTGAAAAATAATCTTAGTCATTCCAACTTTAGTGTAACGTCATGTTCATTAATTCAATAACAAACGGCCCAATCTTAACATGTTTTTTTTTTTTTCAGTTACCAGTTGTTCTACTAATAGCCTTGGCAATGTGCTTTATTTGTCTTCTCATACCAGCAGGTAAGTTTAACAAACTTAGTCTTTATATATTATTTTATTACAAGTTTCAGCTTTTACAGTAACGAAGAATATTTTTAAAATAGATATGATGTTTCCGTCACTGGCGTGATCGTCCTCCAGTGCACAAGTTTTGAAGGTGAATAGTATTTAAATACAAAAACCTTCTTTACCATTAAAACTGTATATTTGAAAATAATCGAAGTGTCATACCTGATCTAAGAAACATTCTTCCTTACTGTAAAAGCTATAACTTGTAATAAAATAATACTTATAATCAGTAAGTAAACTCAAAATGAAACTATTAAACTAATACTTATAATCAGTAAGTAAACTCAAAATGAAACTATTAACCTAATACTTATAATCAGTAAGTAAACTCAAAATGAAACTATTAAAGTAGTACTTATAATCAGTAAGTAAACTCAAAATGAAACTATTAAACTAATACTTATAATCAGTAAGTAAACTCAGAATG
>NW_013673359.1:2088-24871 GCF_000517525.1 Limulus polyphemus
GTACTTATAATCAGTAAGTAAACTCAAAATGAAACTATTAAAGTAGTACTTATAATCAGTAAGTAAACTCAAAATGAAACTATTAAACTAATACTTATGAAACTATTGGTTTTTATCTATTAAATGCATGACACCACATAAATAATTAGAATACAATGTTTTATATTTTAAGAAGTTAAAAGATATTTATTAAAGTTGTCAGGAGTTTCTGCTTACACTCCTCTGTCATGCAAACTTCTTTGCCATCAATGACGTTACTAGATTCTTAAGTATGAATTATCAGCACTTTTGTAATGTTAAGATCAAATAAATAGTTAAATTACAAAGTTTTTATACTTACACAGTTAAAAGATATTTATTAGAGCCATTGATGATTTTAATCGTGTAGATATAAACATTATATTTTATTTATTGGATTTTAACGTCACACAAGTACCGATACTTCTAACTTATCATGACACGTTATGTTGCACAGGTAAGTGTACACAGTATGTAAATTATAATTAATGTTTCCATAAACAGAGATAATAGAAATAGGTTGTGAAGAAGACATTAATCTGATGTAAATTGAGTATTATTTGCCCTACATCACAGGAATTCTGAGTTCAGTAGGGTTATTTGTGATTATGTAGAAACTTGTGACCTTCGTTGGCACTTACGTACTTTGACCAGAGTACAAAAAATGGCCACAAACAACTACAAAACCATTAGGTACTGTAATAAATAAACATGTTTTTTTTAACAACACGAGATCATATATCTATTAGAGTAAGCATCAGGGTTGTGTATTTTGAATCAAAGATTAGTTAGGCTTGTGCTTATGACTCAAATATCATGTATCTTGTTTTATATATGACAAGAGACTTCTGTATTCAAGCTGTATGGCTATGTATAGTAGTTATAATATCAGAATTTAACATATAATTAGGTAGAAATTTGTTAAAATTGACACTTTTTTTTTGTAGTTTCAAATTAATTGAGGTAAAAATGCGTAATAAAATCCCAAAGTACATGTTTGTTGTAGTTCTTTCTTATTCTCCATCGTGAGCCTATGTTTATATAAGATGTGAAGAGTATGTAGCACCAGTAATACTAGTTTATTCTGAATGATTCATCACAGAAGCTGTTTAAAATACCAAAAATATATATACAAGGTTTTTGTTGAATAGTACAAATGTCATTGTTCAATGTTTAAATAATGATAAATACAACAAGCAAGTAGAGAATCAAATGGTAGGTTGAGTTTCACATATGTTTTTAGTGTTCCAAGCTAATGAAAATAGAATTTAAATTTCCAACTGATCTAGTAAAGCACCGATGTATAACAGTGTTTTGGAACTCTTCAAGAAAAATTGTATAATATTTATACGTACATCAATATAATACATGTGTGCGTCAATTACGAAAATTCAATAACACTTTTTTCATTTTTTGGTGATTTTCGTTGTTTATTTGTCTTTTATTGTTCACAGTTCATACTACAGAGACAGTCATGTACATGATGTTTTGGGCTGTGATGACTACAGTCACTTTAAGTGTCATCTTGTTTTTTGGTGTGGAGTTTGTAGACTATCCAAAACTACAAGAATTCCGACCAAAGATTAAACTAAAGTAATCATTTCAACACAACTGTTGCTAGATGTATTAGATTTTTGCAATTATAGGGTCCATATTTTTATGTACAATTGAAAGAATATTTTTTTCTCCATGTGTGTGTGCCAATAGCACTTTAAGAATAATCTGATGATTTAAAATTCATTTGATCAATAAACTCGTCGTATTAAAACATTAGGGAATTTTTGGGTTTGAGAAATTGAGTTGTGGAACATTATAATGGGACTTTAGCCTTCACGTGTGAGAAGTCTGTAAAATGTATAATAACAGGTATCTACTGATGTTAAATTTTTATTTCAAATGTATTGTTATCGTTAGCTAATGTTTATATTTAAGTAAAATGTGGGTGACTAATGGAGCTCATTAGACCGTTTGTTATCTTACTTAACTCAGTTAACTTGTCACAAATAATATCTTGTAAAACTAGGAAAGAAAAACTACATTAATGAGATGCGAGACTTAATTTGTGGTAAGGAGTTCTTAAAGTATTACGGAAACGTGCCAGGATTTTTTGATGGTTTGTAGGACTTATTTTCAATAAACATGAGATGAAAAGTTTTGTAAAGATGACATTAACGAAAAGTATCTTATTCACATGTATAACTTGGAAAATTGTATTGAGTATTAATACTGAGCAGCTGAAGAATCCAAACATTGTTGTTTTTCGTTTCACTAAAAATCGGGTTTCGATACCCATGATGGATACAGCATAGATAAACCCACTGTGTAGCCTTGTGCTTAACAATAAAACAAACATGAAATATTGATAATTATTTTATTGCACACAAAAATGATTTAAAAAAAAACTTAGATTTCCAAAATGTTGCCAGTCATTTGAGGTGGGTAAAATGTTCACCCATTATCAGTTCTTCATTGTTTTAATTAAATTTTAGGATCATATAATTGTAGACTGAGGAACATTCTACATCGTTTAAACTTGTTGTGTGATACTGAAGACTGAAGAACAGTAAATTATGGATGGTTAGGGCACTTGACTCGCAATCTGAGGGTCGTGGGTTTGAATCCCCGTCACTCCAAACATGCTCACCCTTTCACCCGTGGGGGTGTTATAATGTGACGGTCAATCCCATTATTCATTGGAAAAAGAGTAGCACAAGAGTTGGCAGTGGGTGGTGATGACTAGCTGCTTCCCTCTAGTCTTACACTGCTAAATTAGGGATGGCTAGTGCAGATAGCCCTGGTGTAGCATTGTGTGAAATTCCAAACAAATTATAAATTCAAAGAAATCTGTACAATAAGTTAATGTTGAGAGACAGCAACAGCAAAGAGTGAACTGGATCTGTTTTCTAGAGATGTGTTGTTTTGAATATTTGGCCAATTGGTAAAAAAACAAAGTTGATAACTGAAAGAGGAAGCAAAACAAGTAAGAACTTTTTTTTTAGGCTTCTAATATAGTGTGATAAAAATGTGGGCCATAACTTTCGTGTAATCACAAAATAAGTTTAAAAAGTTCTTATCTTCATGTAGTAATTCAAGCAAAACTGCAGAAAATGTGCAATAACAAGTTTTATAAATTCTTGTTTTGTAATGTTTTTAATAACCAAATCCATGTGAAACTTCTAGAATAACATTGAATTATACCAACATATATTAAAGGTTTTTCATAAATTCATGATTACCGCTGTGTTATAAATATGATATAATTTTTTTATGGTTTTTGATATCTTTGGAGACACATTTATAATTATTATTATTGAACTATGTTTGACCAAACATCGTCAAAAATTAACTTTGGATAAACCAAATGTTCCTGTATGGTGGTATGTCACTTTGTTTTTTTATGACTCGTATATTAGTAGGAACCCTGTAGCTAACAGTCCAAGCCTTGCAAGCAATTTGGCACGTAAACAGTTCGGAACAATGTGTTTAAAAATCCAGTGAGATCCATATAGACCTCATTGATAATATTAGGCTTAAAATATAGCTAATACTTTACTAGTGGTAAAAGTAGATAGAGAATTTTTGTTGAAGTTATATTTAGTTAAGTACTTACATGACCAACAACACAAGTTTATCATCTTCCTGTCCATCTAACTCGTGTGACGTTTAAAACAATACATTATACTATTGTTTTGAAATATGAAACTTGTCATAATTCTACAACATATTTATTTTAAAACAAAAGTGTACTGTTGGAGTAAATCTAAAGTACGACTAGTATTTGTGTGAAACATTCATATATATATGATTTTTTCTTCCTTAAGACATTCTTTTTCTAAACTATTAAACCTAAGTAGTTATTTAACGACGAAATGTGGTGCTAATAACTGAGAATTTTTGTAATGAATTATGAGGTTTTACTAAATTTTCATAAAATGTTGAGTTATTTTGTAGTCTGGTGTTTTGAGGAAAAAAATTTTGATTTGAATATATTTAAAAAAAAAAAAGTGTTTTATATGCAGTTTTAACTCCGCTCAAGCCCACTGGTTGATGATAAATGTTATTAGTTGATTGTTGCAACACATCTTTAAAACAAAGGAAAGCTTAATTAATATTACCATTGAACATCATGCACTTAAAAAGTCTTTGTAACTCATATGAACTAGCCGAGAGAGAAAGAGAGAAATTTCAATGTTTTGGGGTTAAATTTACTTAAACATTAAAGATACTCTGACATTCAGTACAAATGTTTTATACCTATATAAATAAATACATGTGTATATGTATGTACCTGATTTTGTTATAAAGGTATCTAGTGAAAATAAATTGAAATATATAGACAAGCAATGACAGTAATCTTTATATTGTGCCTAAAGAAAAAAAAATCAATCATTAATTAACCTTACTGATATTATAAGGATGTGTTGTATGGGAGACATATTGTTTACTTTCTTGTTTTTTAAGATATTTTATTCTTGGGATCATTACTTAAAAGAAGTCACACAATAAGTTGTTGATGAAAGAGTTTGAAACTCCAAGATGTGATTGTAATATAACGATTTATTTTCCTTTGTAAGCACTATGACTTATTTCTTTCTTTAAAATCATTTTATGAAATAAAAAACATTCCTTTTCTGAAGACTACAATAAATTCGTTCTATTTATTAACATTTACACTCTTGGAAGCCCTCTAGCGGCATAGCGATAAGTCTGCTGGACTTATAATGTCAAGAACCAGATTTCGATACATACAGCACAGATACTCCAAATAATTTTCCAAAATAAGTCAAAAAAATTAAACTAGCGTTAAATTAAAAGATTAAAACAATTTACCAAACCTTCATGAAAACATTTAGAAATTAGTGTTAAAGTTTTATATTATGTATACTGTACTTTCATCAACAGTTTTGGTTAGCATTGTTAAATAAACAATTTTATAAGTGTGCACACTGAACTAACTTAAAATGTCGCAAAAATATTCGCTAAATCTGACTAAGTAGATGACTTTGTCTTTGGTATTACATTATTGACGTGTTTTATATTTCCAAGAAAATATTTTTTAGACTACAGGTAGCGCTGCATTACTAGTTGAAACAGGAATGTAAATACATAAGACACGATGTACACATAATTTTTAAGGAGTTGTGTAACTACAATGTATTCCTTTTTGTATTACAAATTTCTACTAAATGCTGTAGTTTTAAATGTGTACACAGTGTTTTCACTCCATACATTTTATTAGTGATTACTAGAAGCTCCAGGTTATAAGTGAACTAGACAGAAAAAGTGTGTAACAAGTATCATTTCTTACGATAACATGCAAGCAAACATCTGGTTACGAAATTTAGAATAATCTTTGGTTTTAATTTTTTTGTTTCAGGGCAAAACCACGTGATAGACCAAATTTTAGCGTTTAAAGTTCATAAATTTACTGCTGATTCACTTTGGGATGATGTTTTATGATTCACCAGTGAAACAGCGGATTTACAACGCTTTCGGTGTACATAGCAGATAGTCAAATTTGGATTAGCTATAAGAAAACATACACGCACATAGGTTTTATGAAAAAAATGGTTATTTTATAGAAATAAAACAGGATAAATTTGGCACTCTCGACAGCTATGATATAAGATATCAAAACGCTTATTAACAATATTTTTGTCATGCACAATAAGCTGTGTTGTGCCTATCACAATTGAGCCCCGAATTTTAGCTCTTGTGAGGATAAAAGTCCATTATAACTTATTTCAATAAATACAGAGTAAGAAGAAAGTGGAATTATTCCTGAACTTTGTTTAGATATTTGAGGCAACACACTTGTTAACTGTCAATAATATTCATTTAGATAATCCTAATCAGTATGGACTGGAGGTTAAGGAGCTCAATCGCGGCAAACATGCTCGCCCTTTCGGTCGTGGGGGCATTATAAGTGAAAGTCAATCCCACTATTCGTTTGTAAAGAACTGGCGGTGTTGACTTCTACAATTCAACAAGAATACATAAAATTCATAAGGCATTTTTTACCAATTTCCTTTTTCGTAACATCAAACGTAGTTAAAATTTGTTGTGTACATTAAACTTTCATAACTATTTTAAAATCAGTATTATTCAAGAACGTTTTATAACAGTCATACCATAATACTTATACTAAAGTCATTTTGTTTTATACCATTCCACTAACCTAATTTTGAGAACCAGTTTTCATAATTTACGTGCGAAATAATTATTACTTCACTACGATATTTATACACAATAAAAAAAAAATATCGCAATTTTAATACTTAACAATTACAACAGATGGCTCTTTCCAACAAGATGGAGCCGATTTTGATAAGTCAGATTTAAATATCTTCAACTCACTCTTTTTCTTTAGTTTATCATTATGTTAACGTATTATAGAACACTGATAACAGAATTGGAAAGATTCGTTAAAATTCAAGACATTTTATTAGCCCAAGATTGAAAAAGGTCAGTTTATTATCAGTGTTAGTTTTAGTTGTTAGATTGAAACGGGCTAACTTTTTTAGTGAAAGGGGTTTAAGTTTCAACTCCCGAAGTGAAGTTCAGACTTTAAATGTAATTTAACTTTAAGCCTAACTTAGTTTAGAAAATTATTTCTGAAAGCGTGGTGTTTGACGTAGCTTATGAATAATAAAGTTGTACACATATATATATTGGTGCTTAATGGTGTTGTTAAATACTATTAGCTGCGCCATTAAAACTTAAAATGTTTAATCTAATATGGTTGTCAGCCTTTAAGTTTAAAAATTAAATTAAACTTAGTTCTAAATTATTTGAATGTTATTGTTAAGCCTTAAGGGCTCTTAGTTGTTGTGTTTTGCATTTTTACGTGGTCAAGTTTTCTTAATAACAGCAAATAGTAATTGGTAATTAGTGAAATAATTTTGAGCAAAGCTTACTGTTGCTGATTGAAATACATTTTAATTTAATAAATCATTAACCAGCTTTTCATGGACGTTTTGTAACAGACATGCCATGATATTTCTATTTTAATTAATAAGACTGAAAATTTATCTTTGGAATATAATAATCTAAAAGTAACTGACAGGTCTAACCCATATCAATGGAAAATTGTTTGATTATTACTTTTGTTGTTGTTGTTGTTGTTGTCTGTTCTTTTGAGTTTAAGCGGCATTTTTGTAGTACTCTTTTTCCCAACCACCAGTTCATGGACCAGTGCTGGTCTGTTAAAATCACCTTACCAGTCTGTGGTAGTTCACAAAAACCATCAAAATACTGAGAAATATAATTTGCAATAGTTTTTCGTTGTACTTGCATTTTAATGGTCTGCATTTAATTGGACTAATTATACATTCTCACACTATAGAATGATTATGACACATAAACAACATTCATCACACATTAATCAAGATGCCATTTATGTATAAAACATTTACAGGTAGTAAGACTAAAACTAGTGGACACTAGTTTAAAGATATGGAAAAAGGCAGATGCAACTGTACTCGATGGATAAAAATATTGTTAACAGCAAAGGTACCCAATTGATGACACAATGCATTATAATCATTATAAGTGACATAGTTTCAAGATGTTAATTAGCTGTGCTCGTTAATATGTATATATTTTAAATTCTGATCTGTGCATGTAGCCTACTTTGGCCAGAAGCTAATATCAATAATATACAGACAACAAAGGGCCATCAATCTGGATCTCTGCAAACTGACCCTATAAGTCTTCTGTTTTATTTTTCAGGACATTATCTGTTACCCTTTTAAAGTGCTGGTTTCCACTACTACTGCCAGCAACTCATCCTCAAGTCAATCATCCTGTTAGAAAATCTCTTTTATTCATAGTTTATTAACAAAACTAATGTGATAAAATTATTTTCTTCTGGTACTAAGTTTATTCAACACCAGTTTTTGCACTTGTAAGTAAACTGATTAGAAACAAATCATAACACTATTAAAATTAATATCCTTAATGATGACTGGTGATATCCCAACATCGTAACAATCTAAATGAAAAGTTTACAAATAATTGATCTATTGTTAATGGTTGTAAAATTCTCTAGAATATGCTGTCTACACTTGTTCTTGTTCCCAGTATATGTAGTTCTTGGGTGTGTTGGTTTTCTCTCTTTAGATTTGATTTTTTATACCAACACTTATGCTTTTTTTTAACCTGTATTACTGCAAAAAAAATGTGTAAATACTGCAACCAATGAACAATGATGTACATAACAAGAACCTTTTAATATAATGGCAAGCTTTCTACAGCAATGTGATTTTAATCAGAGAACTTCCACATAGTTAAATATTTCAGAAGCCCAGAAAAACATAAGAAGGGAAGAAAAAGTCTTGTATGCTCTTATGGTATCTGTGCATTTATACATAATGTGACATGGGCATTTAGGTTATTCACATTTGTAAATATAGTTTCTTTGTGAACTTCATGTCAACATACTCGAAAGGTAGATTAAATAAAAATTACAAGTTAGTTATTAAAATTAAAAACATTGCACATTTTTTTCCTTATACCTGTTGGTATCATCACTAGTGAACCAAGAGAGAGGTATTCATACTTGACGATAATATCCACCTTGAATTTTACCATAATCTTGTCTTTTTTTTCTTCTTTTTTTTTTGAGGTTTGTAAAATTTAATCAAGTGACAAAGGAATTGGACCATCGTATACACGAAGTAGTTTTGTAGAATTTTAAACTCATGCTAAGATAAACAAGTTTGAACATTTATGTACTATAATATTAAAGGAGATCAAATTACTTACATACATATACTAAAATCACTGGGAAAACAACTTTAAAAACTTAAAGTAATGACTAAGAAATTATTCTACACATAAATAAAACTTCTAATTTTTCATTAAGCTACGTTCAGCACAATGTATTCAGAGCATTGAACTGAGGAATCATTGTTTTGTAATTGTTATACTTACCAGGATAACTGGTACAATAACAACTTTAGTGAATAACTCATGAATAGATTCATAATATTTGTCTTTTCCTACTCAAGAAATTAGGACATACGGTATATCTGAGTGATAAAACTCTTGAACTATTGTATCTTTCACAAAGACACACAGTAATTTTGATTTGTTTTAAAATTTTATACATAAAGGAGGTTTCATTAATGTTTATAAAATTATGTTCTTAGATAATTTTTGTTAAGGAGTTTGGAATTTCTGTTTGTACTGATGCTTTTTTTAAAGGAACGTGGATATTTCTGCCAGCTCACTTAAGCATAACTAAAACCCTTGTTAAAATTTGGTAAAAGATAAAGAAACATAAATATAAAACTAATATGATAATATAACAAGTCTGTGAGTCTAATAGGAAAATAACAATGAAACTTTACTTGAATTGTTGTTGCATAGAAGTGTAAAAGCATCATTATAATATTATGAAATTTTACCAGTTTGTTTTCTAAGAACATTATAGTTAAAGACAATTCATCGTGATTTATCCTGCTTTATCAAGCCTAATAATTAAATAAATCTGGTTCTTTATTTTGAACTGCAATACTTGTTTAAAACCTATCTAACAAGACACCACTTACATCTACTATTAGTGATTATAACATCATGCTCTACTGAAAACTAACAACCATAAATGTGTAGTGTATTTAAAGACTGAACTCTAAGCCTTTTGTTGTCTTTGTTAACTAATGGGTTTCTTTTTTCGTTCTCTAGAGAAGCAAGATTCTATTTAACTTTTAGGTCTAAACAGCAGAGTTAATGTACCCAATATCTTAACTCCTATTAATTAATTTAATTGGTAATCTGTTTTTTTAGTATTGATGAATTCTATATATATATATATATATATTTCTTTACATTAAACAATTCTAGGAACAGTCCTCTTATCCACCACGTTTTTATTGCTTTCTGTAACAACAAAACATCATTTTCTCAATACACTTCCACCAGATGTTTCAACAATGACAAAAGTTTATTTAACTCCCAGTTTTGTTTTACTCAAACCACTAGTCGACATTTATCCTCAGTTATTTCTAATTAAATCATAATGCAGAATAAAAAAAAAGTCATTTTTTCTCATATTTATTTACTTGAAGATTGTTAATCACACATCATTGCAGACACACACCTACTTGAAATTATTAAGATAAAAAATTACTGCAACAGGTGTTAAAGGTTTTATACCAGTACCTTTGTTTTCTTCCTTTCTTTCCTACCACTAGGGAATACCTAAATACACCAATGGATCAAGAATCTCATTGGAAGATATTCTTAGCAAAAACTTTAGCAGTTAACAAAGAGGTTCGTGGAGAACTACAAATTTGTTTGAGCAAAAACATTTAGGTGTAAACGACCGTCTTGTGCTTTTGTACAATATGTCACTAAACCGTTTTCGATGTTTAACACCTAAACATTAAGTCGGCTGCTGTCACATACGATACTTATATACATATCTTGACAACCTAAACATTTTTAAATCGCTGAAACATTCTACAATTCTCTAAGTAACTGTAGCACCTGGACTTCTATGTTTTAATGATATACCAGTTTTACCGTTTATGTTTTATGAACCTTGCAACATTACTTGTGGCACTAAAACACCACGAAGAGGTAATTACACAAAGTTAAATGTATAACAGTTAACCGGTATTGAACGATTGGGAATTGAATAAAAATGGGTAACTTCGTTAGTTATTAGACAACGTTTTGATTACCTCGTACACTTACTTCTTTGTCAGACTTTTATAAGATGATAGGTTGTCGTCTAATCACAAGTTGATAAAGCAGAAACAACTTTCCGAAACAAATATTCTGGTTTTATTTGGTACTAGTTATCTAGATCAAGGTAACGTGTGTTTTTAAGTATGCCATTACCGAAAGACGTATTAAAAATTAGGGCAAACGCCTATCATTTGTAATCTTAGAAGTTTTGATTCCGTGGAGTGGACATACGAGCTCTAATTACCTATAAAGGACCACGTGCTTTAAGGTCCTTTTGGTGTTTAAAGTGTTACCAGTTATATCTCATTAAAGTAGAGATTTTTGCTGAGTCATAAAAGCTAGCTTTGTTCCTGTTATTCGTGCGTTTGCAACTTTTAAAAGTACTTAAAATATGATACCTAAACAATACAACTATTAACGACAGTATGGTGTATATTGTGTTTGATCTTAGTGGCGTGATTGACAGACTGAATGTAACGATACATCAGACTTTGAAATGCCTGTTTTGGTCGTTTTACTTTGTCACTTATTTCAATGGCCTGGTGGCTAGAGGGCGCTCGACTCGTAATGAGCGGGTCACAGGTTCGAATCCTCGTCACCGAACATGCTCACTCTCTCAGCTTCGGGGGCGTTATGATGTTATGTGTTGGCAAAAGAGTAGCCCAAGAGTTGGCGGTGGGTAGTGTTGACTAGCTACCTTCCCTCTAGTCTATCACTGCTAAGTTATGGACGGCTAGTGCAGGTGGCCCTCGAGTAGCTTACGCGAAATTAAAAAAACAAAACTAACTAACTAAGGGCTGTCCGTGGCGTACTGATTAGCGTGTCGGGCTGTGTACCGTGAGGTCTATGGTTCATAGAGAGGAACATGCTTCACACTTTCAGCTGAAGGCACATTATACAAGTGATATTTATCCCGTTATTCGCTTCATAGAACTTTGTGACGGTGGATGCTATAGTGGCTGCTTTTCTTCTGGTCAGTACTTCAAAATTAGGGACGACTTTAGAGGTATCCAATTTGGCCGTTCAGCACAAGTGCCGTCCAGGTGAAAATTCCAATTCCAGGTATTTTTAAATGATCAGACTGTGATCAGAATAATAGCTGGCAACTTTTCAAAATTGGAATAACTTTGTCCGTTTTGTTGTTGTTTTCACTGATTTCGTTACATTTTAAGCTTTTACTCGACATTTTATTTAGTTTTTCTCACATTTTGGCCACTTGGAAATATAGTAGAGCTATTTATACACTATTAGTAATTCAGTAAAAGATGACGCCACCTATTGACATCTAAAAGAAACATACATATAACAAAAGAAATTGGTTGTCCTTAGCATTTTGGGCCGGGCGTGGCCCGTTGGTTAGTGTGCTGATTTGTGAATCCGAGTGTTCGTGGTTTGCGTTCTCGTTGATGTTGCCGTAAAAACGCGCTCCGCACTTTGGGACATTACAGGAGTGACGGCCAAATCGAGCTATTCGATCAGAGTAGCCCAAGAATTAGCGGCCTGGCATGGCCAGGTTGTTAATGGGATTGACTCGTAATCTGCTCGCCCTTTCAGTTGTGGGGACGTTATAATGGTTCGGTCAATTCCACTATTCGTTGGTAAAAGAGTAGCCCAAGAGTTAGCGGTGGGTAGTGATGACTAGTGTTTCACTGCTAAATTACGGAGGGCTAGCGCAGATAGCTCTCGTGTAGCTTTGCATGAAATTCAAAACAAACAAACAAAGCTAGCTTAGGAATTTGGTTATTGGATTGACATTAGAGTTGTCAGAAAAGCAAAATCACATTTTCTGATGTTCTCAAACAATTATAAGTGCGGTGTTTTATTCAAGTTTAAATGTTTTATGTCATGATTCTAACTTAGATTTAATTGTTTGTTGTTCAGCACAAAGTATCGCGAGTATCGAAACCCGACTTTTAGCGTTATAAGCCTTCAGATTTATCCCTGAGCCACCGTGGGGGGTGCATCAAAAGTTAATGGATTTATAAAAATAAGGCTCTTGATAACCAGAGCGTTGTTCCAAAGCTCAAGGTAGCGATATGTTGGTAAACGCGCTCTACACTTTCACCTGTGAAAGTCTCAGTGCCGCTGTACGGTTTAGGGTAGTCACGTATGCGGCGGGTGCTGCTGACCTGTTGCCAATTCTCTGATAATTCTGACCTGTCCATTTAGCCCACATGTCCATCACTGTCGCATAAGGTCCCATTAATCAAAGGGTGAATTGGGTCAAAGCAATATCTAATTTCCGAAAGAGATCGGGTTGTTTATAGGTCACCTTACCTTGAGTGTGTTAGAAGTGCGCGTTTTCTCCGTGTTGTATGTAATAGCATATAATGACTGTGGAAATTGAGATCTAGGACTTATTGCGCACGTGTTTTCTTACGGTAAAAACCAATCTTGTTTCGTATAAGTTTTATACATACCCGTACCTGCTTATTTTTTTCATTTAATTAGGAAGTTTTAATTTTTTTTCGATTTGGCTTTATAAAAATGGTTACAAACAAAAGTATATTAGTGGAAACTACTTAAAAGAAGGCTTAAGTGAAGTACTGATATTTTTTTAACGCATCTTTGAAGCACGTTCGACAATGACGTTTTAATGCGTGAGTGCAAGACTTCACGTGCTAAAAGACCAATTCTTGTCCTCAAACAATCTTCAAAACATCAAAAAGTCCGTTACAGTCGTCAGGTGAGTGTTTACTGGACATGTTGTCTTGATTTTTACTTCGTAAAATATCTCCAGCGATTAGTTAAGATGGATTTTCTTTTATTTCTTGACACAGCCACACAACCTTGATGTTTTATTTGGTTATTTTTGTTTGATACACTGAGAAAGTGGATACGCCATTTTATTCGAATAAACGCAGCTTTACAACACCTTGTACCTACTTAGTTGTTCTGTGTGGTGGCTTACACTTTCCACTGCACGTGAGGAATTAGCTTATGAAAAACAGCATAATTTTCGCTTAATGACAACAAGCCCCCCCCCCTTTAGTGACTCAGCTGTAAGTCTCTGGACATAACGACGCTAAAGATCGGGTTTCGATACCAGTAGTGGAGGACACAATACAAATAACCCATTGTTTAGCTTTGCGCTTAACAACAACAACAAAGAAATATGAATGATAACAAAACTTTATGTGAGAACTAGTTACATACAGAGACGTAGTTGCTATCTTAACAGTGAGGTCCGGCAATCTGAGGGTCGCAGGTTCGAATCCCCGTCCCACCAAACATGCTCGCCCTTTCAGCCGTGGGGGCGTTATAATGTGACGGTCAATCCCACTATTCGTTGGTAAAAGAGTAGCCCAAGAGTTGGCGGTGGGTGGTGATGACTAGCTGCCTTCCCTCTAGTCTTACTCTGCTAAATTAGGGACGGCTAACGCTGATAGCCCTCGTGTAGCTTTGCGCGAAATTCAAAACAAACCAAACTTAACAGTGACCATTGAGTTAAAAACTGAAACATCGCAGTTATACACAAATCCCCATTCCCCTTTCAAAGGGGCACTTCGCTACCGGGTCAAAATCGGGGGTAGGTGCCCCCAGGATTCGCCGCTTATTTTTTGTTATGTGTATTCCCATCATTCTGGGGAAAAAAATATTTATAGAAATAGAACATATAAAGTGTGGGGGGGGGGGTAGTGATCGGTGGAATTACCATCAACAACCTAGGATATGCAGATGACACAATACTACTGACTCTAAGTGTATCAGATCTACAAGAGTAAAAGAAAAGGGAATGAAGATGATTACTAAAAAAAAGCCGAAATCAATGGTAGTAACTAGAATCAATCTAACTAGAGAGAGAGAACGTCAACTGAACAATTTTATATACCTAGGATACGTGACCACCGAAGATGGTGATAGCCAAGTATAAATTCAGAGAAGAGAAGAAATAGTTAGGAGAACATTTAACAATATGTCAAAAAATATTAACGTGACAACATGGACGATACCAGTCAAATGCTACGTTTAGTAAACTCTACTATATGGTGCTGAACTGTGGACAATATCCAAAACGATTGGTTAAAAGATTGAGCCATTTGAACTGTGGATCTGTAGGAGAATACTGAAAATATCATGGATAGAACATAAGACAAATGTGGATCTATAGGAGAGTACTGAAAATATCTTGGATAGAACATAAGACAAATGTGGATCTATAGGAGAGTATTGAACATATCTTGGACAGAACATAAGACAAATGTGGCTTATGTTCTATACAAGATATTTTCAGTACTCTCCTATAGATACAAATGTGGATCTATAGGAGAGTACTGAAAATATCATGGATAGAACATAAGACAAATGTGGATCTATAGGAGAGTACTGAAAATATCTTGTATAGAACATAAGACAAGTGAATAAGTATTAGAAATGATGAAAACTAAACGCATAATATTATCAAGAAAAGAAAATGCGGGTATTTTGGACATATAATTAGAAGAAATGGAATACAAAGACTGTTGCTAGAAGGGGAAGAGGCAGACCAAGAAATATGTAGATGGATAACATAAAAGATTGGTTAGGAACATCATACAGTAAATGTGTTAGAATGGAGGAAAGAAGAGAACAATGGAGCTTCATGACTTCGAGTAGATGACACATGATGATACCATTTAGAATTAAAATAGCTGACCGAGTTAACGTTCTCGAAAAATCAAAAACCGTCCAGGACCCATTGCCGTTAAAACGCGCTCCGCACTTTGTGACCGTAGATACGCTATAAAAATGACGATCAAAGCTGACTGTTCGTTCTTAAAAGTTCAAGAGTTGGCAGTTGGTGCCCTGGATAATTTGACTTTTACGACAATAAGTGCTGTTGACTAGCTAGCTGCCTTTCCTCTAGTCTTTCAGTTCAAAAAATAAAAAAAACCTACGGCAATGCATAAATAGCTCTCGTGAAACTTTGCTCAAAATTGTGGAACAAACGAAATTAGTGTTGTGAATTAAAAGTGTTTGTATTTATTGCAAGCTGCTAAGGAATAGCAGCCAGTCAGCACTGCCTTGCCACCCACAGCTTAAAGAACGGGGAATAATTTGTGGTATCGCACGGATTCAAACCCGGATCGTCATCTCTGAAATCCAGAGATCTATACCACACAGCGATAAAGTGGTTTTAAAAACTAAAATAAACAACAACCCTAAGGATCGCACACTTTCGAAGTATAGTATCTTCTTTCTGAGGAGATAAAGGGAGTTTTTTAGTAAAAAACAAACTTTTGATATTCATATAGGAGGTGCTAGAGGTTATGTACGTTAAATATGAAAACTGTAAGATGAAAAGAAGGATTTGTAATGTTAGAGTGAAAATCACCTTGCATTCAGTTTGACCCATTAAAGGTTACGAAAATTCACAGACAAATCTTTAGTATAAATAATTTATTAAAATTCAGATTTGTGTGTGTGTGTGTCTGTCTGTTACCAAATTTCATTAAGATACACTTAATAAATGTTGGGTTCACAGTATGTATAACTTCATGGTTTTACAAGGTTGATCAAATAAACCGACCATTTGACAAAGGGTTGATCGAGCAGCTATCATCCAATATCCAATGGATGTATCCCACAATGATACTTTGATAGCTTGAAAAGATCAGGACATTCAATGATCAGATAGGGTTTCACCATTTGGAAAGGCAGTCTGTCTGTGTTGTAGGCCTGGGTAATAAGATGTGATTAAATCAAATTCATGGAACACTATTATTTAACTTGCTATCATTCCATCTGGGTTTTTAAAGTTCACCAATAACTTCAGGACACATAATCCATTTCAGAAGTGAACTTTATACCATTCAATTATTGCTAAAATCGTTTTATGAAGATAAAAACTGCAAGCAGTTCCTTTTTTTTTTGATGTACGGATTCTTCATTTGGGAGCCATCACTAGCATACACAAGTATATGTTCTACTCCATCCTGCAATAGCAATAACACTGTTTTGATTCCGCTATCTCTGGTATAGCCATCTAGCAGAAATTCACAATCCTGTCATGAATATGTCAAAACCAGGGCTTCTACTAAAGCACACTTCAGGGACCGGAATTCTTGCTCACATTTCTCTGTGTCAGTAAGAGTTGATTATGGTGAGGAGATCTTTGTGAAGTTGGTCACAAATCTTAAGGAATAAGACGAGACATAAAGGAAACTGTGGACTTGTTAGGTCAAAGGTTGAGGCCAATTTTTCACCACTTCTATTTTAGCAGAATCCGTAGAGATATCTTCTTTAACCTCATTATTACTTAGAAATTTCATATGAACATATTTTGCTATTTTCAGTTTCAAGCCTGACTTTTTTTATCCACTGGAATACATTTTTCTGGCTCTCAGCGACAGACTCAGACGTGCCACCAAATACCAAGATGTTGTCAACATAAATCTGACACTTCTTCTTTTGCAGCCCCTTCAGTGTAAGCTCCATTAGTCTCTCGAAAGTGGTGGGCACATTACGCAGGCTGAAAGACATGACGTGAACCATGTACAAGTAATTTCTTATGCTAAAACGCAGTCTTATATCTCTTTTTGTCATCCTGATTGACTTGCCAATATATGGATGACAGGTCTAACATGTTATACCAACAGGCCCCACCATTGGTAAAAGCCATTTGTCCAGGAGAGTACTTTTACTAGACTCAGTAACTCAGACAACCATCTTCCCCTAGTGTGAAAAATGCCATTTCCTTAACTATATGAAACCTTTTGAAACTTAGTCACACAAGAGTAGGAGTAAAGAGCAGTAAGCACCTCAGTAGATATACTAGACTCCACAATATGGTATCTCGTAGTCACGGCATCAACATTTTATCCTTCCTATGCACACTGTGGTATGTGCAGTTAAGAATGAGTTAACATTTGAGCTATCAACTAGGTCTGTTTAATAACCAGAGATTTAATCAAATTAAATAATGTTAAATCGTGATGGTAAGTGGAACAATGAGACTAGACATGATGTGAAATGGAAGGTGAACAATCTCTATTATTATGCTTAACGCAAACACGGTGTGTGCACTTGCTTTTAATTTCACGAAACTGCCACTTTTATTGGATTCTCTCAACTGTTTCTCCTTCAGGATTCTGTTCCAGACTGTCTGAATTCAACGTTCCTCAGTTCACAAGAAATTTGGCATTTCCCCAAAGCAACTAGCGCTACTCGTCTAACTGGTCATTCTCTCTATAACAATGCTGAGATCGTAACTTCTAGATACCACATGAACGACCATTGGAGAACACTACTGTTGATATCCATGCACAACGTGCGGTATTGCAGTAATATCCTCCTTTCCTCTAGGGCAGAACAAGTATTATCCATTCAAGAATAACAAAGGAGCAAAGGCAGCTAGAACGAAATAAACTTAACATCTTTCTGGATCACATGTTATGTGAAACCTGCACATATACAGAAGAAAGAATAGACTTAGAATAAATACTATAGTACTGAAAGACGGTAGAAACGCAAAGCACAATCGTATATCACAATTATATCAAGTTCGAATGGTAATTTTAAAAATATAGCAAATAATTCCACGTGTAATCGGTGCCAATCCATTAATCTCAAAAGTAAAACGTATTAAATAAGAAAGGTGAACACACACACACATAGGTATTCCCCTTTCTTTCTTTACAGTTGATATATTTACACGTCAGATAATATATGCGTGATTTAACATAATTTGTCATTTACGTATAATTATTGGCATTTAAATGTTTTTTCTGTAATCTAATCGGCTAGATAATAATAATAATCACTGATGTCCTTTTAAGTACACATCTCCCTTAGAGCTGATTTACCCACATTCCATGCCTTTAAAGGTATCGTTTTTACTTTTAGTATTCTTTTAGAAGGTACGAAATAAATAAACGAGGGGGTTCCCGCAGGTCAAGTATATCGTAGACGAACCTGCCTGCGAGCCTCGTTTCGGACGTTACTGACCTTGAATCTGTAACTTGACTTATCTGTCTCCACGAGCAAGCTAGACGTCTTCCTCCGAGGTGTATTACACTTTTTTCTTTCTTTTTTTTGACTCCCAGAATCAAATTAGGACACAGTTATTTAGTAGAAAAAGGGGGTAGATTCGCCAACATTCTTGTTCGCAATCGCTGTCCCACCTCTCGAACTGTACTCCAAGCAGCTGTTGTTGTTTTTAAACGTGCATGGCCTCCGCACTTTGTGCCCCGCAGACAGTCGGTGTTACGTACGAGTTCGAGGGTATGTACCCACCTGTATTCCTTGATTTCCTCCCTCTAAGCCGTTGTCATCTGACGTGAACAAGTAGTTTGTTAGTTGGCCGGCCAGTCTCTCGTGTTTTGCAGGTCTGACACTAGTTTGTGTGTAAGGTTTAACGCCATATTTGTGGATGTGACGTACAGCTTCCAATTGTTAAAGTTTGTGGAAGAAATATAAAACGGATTTTCTTCACGAAACTTCACGTGGTAAGTTAAAAGTTTCCTTCATTACTCGCCTGTGTATTTCTGAGATTTCAGGACTGTAGTATTAGTAATATAAATTATTTTTGTGTATACCATATTTGTAACATATTTCCACCGATGTCACGATAACTGATAGCGAGTTTTTCAACTGAGTGTTTCCGGTTAAACAGTGTTAAACATCAACACATTATAGATTTATATAATTAATAATTTTATCTTTAAATAAATTAGTTCAGTAGTTACTTCCAGAGTTTTGAAACGTCTCGGCATCTGAAACAGTAGACTGGTGCTTCTTTAACCTCGTAATCTTAGTACGACAGTTCGACGAATGTATATATTTTTTTTGATTTTATTAATTAAAATAGTGCTTCTTCATTGTCGCCCCCTACCCTATTCAACGTCAAAAATAGATTCGAAATTATGTTATGATCATTTTAAATGATTGCGTTTTAAAACAAGTTATGGTTTTCTGATAAAACCAGCGTATTAGTTTTCCATAATTCTCATGACGTCATGGCCTCATGTTAACGTTTCGAAGAACCTTAGCTAAATACACCAACGTTGAATCTAGTGGATAAGTCCTTACTTATTAATGATATAACTATAATGTTCAAAATGTTGCCTTCTAGCGGACTGAAATATGTTTAGACACTTTATTTATGCACAAGCTAAAAATGAAAATTACAAACAAAATTTACTTGAAGCCCTGTTTAAATGAGCTAAAACCTGTAAAACCGAAACGGTCATTTTAAATTGCCACGTATTGATAAACCTGTAAAACCGAAACGATCATTTTAAATTGACACACATTGATAAACCTGTAAAACCGAAACGACCAGTTTAAATTGACACACATTGATAAACCTGCAAAGCGTACAGCGATAACGCTGTAAAACCGAAACGATTATTTGTATGTCATTTGGCGTACAACGATAACGCTGTAAAACCGAAACGTTTATTCACGTAATTAGCAAACGATGATAACCTCTAAAACCGAAACGTTTGTTTACATGTAAGTTAGGTGATATAATGAAGGTGTAAAATGAAATGTTTACTTACGTGTAACTTAGCAGATATTGTTATAGCTAGATAACCGAACCGTTAGGAGATATTGATACACCAGTAAAACCGAAACGATAATTTGTGTGAAATGTTAAGCTTTTTTCTCTCTTTAGATCACCTGATTCCGCCACCAATTGGCCTAGCATGGCTAGGTAGTTAGGGCGCTCGACTTGCAATTTGCGGGTTCGAGTCCCCGTCCCACCAAACATGCTCGCCCTTTCAGTTTCAGCCGTGGGGGTGTTATAATGTGCGGTCAATCTCAGTATTCGTTGGTAAAAGAGTTGGTGGTGAATGATGATGACTAGTCTTTCACTGCTAAGTTAGGCACGGATAGTGTAGGACAGCCCTCGTGCAACTTTGCGCGAAATTCAGAACAAACAAAGAAACCTGAAATCAAACCTTATTATGAAATCTGTATGTTTGGACTGCATAAGGATCCTATAGTATTGATAAAATCGATAAATTGAACGCGGCGTGTATTTATGTTTGAGCCACTTTGCTCTCTTTGTCTGACTGTAGATTAAAACACCACGTAAAGTTTAAACCATGGTTATACTCTCACACCCCTATGTACCCCAGTTTGGGAATGCCTGGTCTAGATGATCTCAGCTTTAAACACGCTACAGATAAAGAATTAACAATCATTATGTCAATCGTATAACATTTGACAGGTTCCATGTGGCGCCGATTTGTCAACAATTTTATCCTTGGGGGTAAATATGAAATCAGTATTACACGTCCAAATTAAACATATCACCTTCAACACAGTTATAATGAACTCCTTTCCATACATAAAAGGTAAGGTAACTTAAACGTAAATTAACATCGCAAACTGACTATCAGTGTTGAATCCAGTCCTTTCCACCGGGGGTGGGTGGGAGTGAAGCTGAGGGGGAATAAATTCAAATTTATCAGTGTTCAATCCAGACCGTTCCACGGGGGGTGAAGCTAGGTGGAATGAATTCAAATTTATCAGTGTTGAATCCAGACCGTTCCACGGGGGTGGGTGGGGTGAAGCTAGGTGGAATGAATTCAAATTTATCAGTGTTGAATCCAGACCTTTCCATCGGTGTGTGTGTGTGTGTGTGTGAAGCGGAAGGAATGAATTCAAATATGAAAAAATGGAAAATACTGTACTTCAGGAGGAATTCCCTCTGTACACCCCCTGAAATCAACACTGATGACTATAATCTATTTAAAAAGCAACAAAATTCACCCCTCTTTCTCTTCATCGAAACGATCATAGTCAAGTTAACGGAGTTATCCACTTATCCCAAAGTTGCGGCTAAGGTTTTAATTAAAAACAAAACAGAATGAATAACTTATTTAAGTAGACTTAAACGTAAAAATAGATCTCTAGCTATGACGTACTCCCCTCACGTGATTAAAAAAAAAAAGAAACGAACGCTCTGTCACAGGAGATGATGGGATCGCTGCGTTAATACAACAATCATCCCAATGACACGTACTCCCTTGACGGTGGCTTTTGCTTTGGTGGGCCCTCTGCCCCTCTCCGCAACTAGTTAATATTATGCGCTGTTTTCCCAGTTCGATCCAAAAATAGGTGGCGTGATATTAAGGGAGCATTAGGTAATTATTTCGATACAGTTGTATAAATTTTGCGACGAAAAAGTCCTAATTATGCTCTTTCCGTATGGTTGCGAAACAAAGTAAATATGGACGAAGAAAACGGTTTTTGTCATTTTAACTTCTAAGTTAACAGAGCGTGAACAGATCTAAAGTGCTTCAATAGCAAACTGTACGTTTTAAGTAAATTCGTTTCAATCGGCACCGGTTGCTGTTAAGTCCAGAAAAAGAAAAAAGCGTGGATTAAGTTAGCTTTTTTTTTTTCTCTCTTCCATAATTGACTTTATCACTTTTGGGAAATATTTAAAAGTCCCACACGTCATTCTACCTTCGTGTTTGTGTACTGGTATTTCTGGTTTAGCTTGCCAACCGGAGTTATTGATTTGATTAATTTAATTGGTTCTGTGTTGACGTTTCGTTCTTTTCGGTGATCAAATACGAAATGTTGAAGTGGGATTTTTCTGTGTTCTAATACAAGTCGTTTCTTTTTTTCAATTTTATTCTAGTGTTTCAGGAACTTATAAACGCTATAATTTGTGGCTCTATACTCGTGGCGAGCACGGTAAAGATAGCCCATTAAGTATCTTTACGTTTAAATATAATGAACATTTACAGTCATTCATCAAACAGTTATTTATGTCATTATGGTTATATCAGACAGTTGTTTATGCCATTATGGTTATATCAGACAGTTGTTTATGCCATTATGGTTATATCAGACAGTTGTTTATGCCATTATGGTTGTATCAGACAGTTGTTTATGTCATTATGGTTGTATCAAACAGTTGTTTATGTCATTATGGTTATATCAGACAGTTGTTTATGTCATTATGGTTATATCAGACAGTTGTTTATGCCATTATGGTTATATCAGACAGTTGTTTATGCCATTATGCTTATATCAGATAGTTGTTTATGTCATTATGGTTATATCAAACAGTTATTTATGTCATTATGGTTATATCAAACAGTTGTTTATGCCATTATGGTTATATCAG
>NW_013673359.1:25829-34804 GCF_000517525.1 Limulus polyphemus
AGTAAAGTGATGTACCAACTTGTGTTGTGTACCACCTGAAGTAAAGTGATGTACCAACTTGTCTTGTGTACCACCTGAAGTAAAGTGACGTAACAACTTGTGTTGTGTACCACCTGAAGTAAAGTAAGATACCAACTTCTAAAGCGAGAAGAAAAAAATTAATTTTTGTCTTTGACAGTGCGAATCTTCACTGTTATAATACTTTCTTCTCTAACCTGTCTGAAATAACGACAATTTCTGCATTAAATACGTAACATTTAAAAGAAATATGAATATATATTACAAGTCTGAAATAAAACGTATTAAGCCTAATTTACACTTCAATAATTATAATAAAAAACGAACGTGTTCAGTGGTATCTTTTCTCAATAATACACGAATACATACATACGGGTTTTGGTGGATCAGCCTTTAACCTGGAAAGATTTCACTAGCACTGTCTACGAAGAAACTAAAGTGGTCAAACGTGCCAAACATGACTCGATCCTCCTACCTTGGCACCCTGCCAGACGGAGGTCGTCTGCGTCTCTTGTCCAGCTTACTCGTGCTACAGACGAAAGTGCAAGTCACACTTCCCATTACTTGAAAAAGTAATATTAACACTCAAAGCACATCATAGACTGAACACTTGGCAACTCGTCTTACGCCTAACTATGGGTAGAAGTCGATAAAAAGAAGAAGAAAAAAAAAGACACATAGTGGTAACGTACGAAATGTGAGGGCAGCTATAAAAGGTTTTCCATCCGATTGCCTTGTCTGATAGACCTTTTATATGACCTTTCAACAGAAGAATGTCTTGGGGGAACTTCTGAAAAGAACAATTTGTCCATACTGCTGTGTTATATCATACTTTTCGATACAGACACGTTAAATGTCAGACGTGCTGCAAGCATGGAATTCCATTCGCAGCAGCGGGAATGGAGTTTAATAACCGTCCACCAGATAGCGTAATGTATGTAAATTGATTCAGTCTGTTAGATACTTGAATACCCGGATGACATCCTCTATTTATATTAACTCTCAAGCAACTATGACGTTATTCCTACAGAAGTATCTACCAAGAACAGTAAAATGTGATACCTTTGATATTTTGTGATATGTTTTAAAACCAGCTGGTATGTTTCTTTTATATCTGACGAAACAAAATTCCTAAAAACTCGAGTTTCAATTTCCTCGTTACAATTATCTCCCCCCTCCGACTATTAACATAGGCGTAAACGAAGCTAGTCTATAGGAACAGTCTTTATCGAACGTGATTAACCACCAAACTCTAAACCTGTAACTTGTACGTATACAAACAGTATTTTTTTTTTTTTTACAACAACGCTTTAACCTTCGCGCACGCGTATAACAAACCACCAGGGACGTAACACAGACAAGCCAATCATAATTTAGTTTTTAAGTTCCATAATGCCAGTCTAAATTTCAACTATGTATCATGGCCCTGATGGCTTGCATACATGTGCTTCCAAATAACTCCAGTTGTAAATACATCATCTCTCCACGCCAACCCTAATTTTTTTCACACTTCTATTGCCGTCCAATAAGAAGATTCTATTGCACGATGCCGTCCAATAAGAAGAGGATTTTGTTTATATGTCCTTTTGTTTTTCAGTTTGTCTAATCAGTGAGTTACAACACACGTTACGTAACTTAACACGTGAAAGATAAGAACTATTTTAGCATTTTTTTAAAGAATGTGTTTGTGTTCGTGTTGGCCATGTTGAATATAAGCAAATATAACGTTTACTGTAACACAAGAAACTTTCTAGTCGTTTAGGTAAATCCATCTTGAATTAGGAATAACTCGCAGGCAGCGTATCGAAAAAATTACTTGTATCTTATTGGTTACTTTCATGCGCAATGTTTTAAAACGTACCTGATTGGTTACAAAATTATTTACGAACCTCCAGCTTTTAGGGCTACCAAGTAGCAAGAGAATGAACAACTACAATAACATAATATACATCAGAAATATTGGACACCTCTAGACATTGCGATTTTTTAAACTATTCTTGTTTTATAGCCTCCTTACGGAAGGTCTAAGAACTGAAAAACAATACACTTTGTTTTACGGAACAGGCATACAATGATGGCGGCTATACACGATTGTTTTGAATTGAAACCTTCTGGATTACCGAATATCACACGATATAAAGATTGGCGTTATACATATGTGTTAATTCTGTTGATGTTTTAAAAAACAGTCAATAAAAGTAGAGGACGTAATGGGTTACTTTTACATGACATAGGCAGGAAAGGTGCAGCGGATAAAAAAATCACACCTTAAATTGCACCCACATATGAATGAAACTTGTATTTTTAAGCTATGTTTTCAACGCTTTAATTCTGATATTTGCTGGAGTTAGGATCTGGAAACTTCGTTTGGGAGTCGAGAAGACCACGATATAAACAGAGTAATTAGTGATCGGTTAAGTGTCATACAAGTTATTCAGTTACTCGGCGAGTTAACGGGTTTGTTTATCGATCTAAGCTAAGAATGTTAAGCATACGTACTGTAAGTCTCGTACTTGAAGTTAGGCCTTCATTAGCTTCGGAGTTTATGTTGAAGAGTTTATCTGTAAAATTAGGCCTACTAGTGAACATGGCTGTAGCAAACGTTTAGTGAATAAATAAATTAATTCCTTATTGTTACGTGAGTGAAATGGACTTGGCATTATCCCAATTTGATGACTAGAATCCCACTTTGACACAATGAAGTTCGAATGGGTAATTACGAAAACTTTATTACAAGTTGAACATAGTAACAATTGTACAACTTTTCAAAAATGTCTTGTACCTGATGATGACAAATCCTTGTCGAAACGTTGTTACTGTGTTAAACTTGTAATAGAAATATTTAAAAGATGTAAAAATAGCCTCTTATACCGTCAAAATGCACAATTTTCATAGAAATTACAAGTATTTTGCAGCCAGAAATGTACAGTGTTTCTGTCTGTGTAGCATAAAGCCAACGAAAAGTTTGTTTGTTTGTTTGTTAGGAATTTCGCGCAAAGCTACACGAGGACTATCTGCGCTAGCCGTCCCTAATTTAGCAGTGAAAGACTAGAGGGAAGGCAGCTAGTCATCATCACCCACCTCCAACTCTTGGGCTACTCTTTTACCAACGAATAGTGGGATTGACCGTCACATATAACACCCCCACGGCTGAAAGAGAGAGCCTGTTTGGTGGTCCGGGGATTCGAACCCGCAGATTGCGAGTCGAGCAGAGTGATTATCGAGAGATGTGAGAGAGAACGAATAACTCGACAGAAGCAAATGAAGAAAATTATATGTTGCCAGTAAGAAACAAATCCTATTTCTAAACCAATTTGTTATGTTTACATTGGTATGATTCCATTCCTGATAGGAATGTGTATAATATATATAAAGTTGATGGACGTAAGAAAGGAAAGCTAAGTGAGAGTAAAACATGATCGTAACAAGTACTACTGTATTTTTTTTGTTACAATGATTGGTTAGGATTTCATTAACTTTTTATGGACGTGTGGAATTGAACTTGTTATGGATATATGTCGTGATATCAACGGTGCACATTTCGAGCAAAGTCAGGACAAGACTTGTAAAAATCATGGTGGAGCTTGACTCTTTTCGTTGGCGGCCAGGTGGTTAGGGTCCAGTGGAAGTCTTGATGTTAACTGTGTATCTCTTAACATGAAAGAAGTGTGTGCGTGTCACATACGGAGTGAAATAAATGTCGCTTACTTTAAGAAGTTAGTGTAAGGTAAATCGCTTGAAGTTGAGAGGTCACTTAGGAATTAGGAGTCGCTAGAAAATTATTGGAGTGAGTGGCTGCCTTTCTATGTTCAGTCAGATTGGAGACTACAAGATCTCCTGTGGTTATAAAACGTTATAATCCGATATACGGGAAACCTGATCGTCATACAAACAAAGGTAGACTACATACACGAATCGGAGAAGCCATCAGATAGATTTGCACCAAACTTAGCCCTGGGCTTAATGATGGAGTAAATATGGACCTCCTCCAACGGCTTTCTAAATACATTCTTATAAACTGTTTATGCACCAGATTTTCTTGCTGGAGTTCCCCCATGTGTTTTACATAGATGTGTTACATGTGTTGGATCTGTACAAGGCAAAAAATATTAATAATAAATCAACATTATGTAGTTAACAATATAAAATTAAGTCGGTAACTTAGAGCCAATAAGCCCTCGAATGATTGATCTATTAGTTTCAACTGTGTAGATTCTGTTTTTTGTTGTTGTTTTTTTAATGACCGAAAGTAAATTACATTTGTTGATGTATGAAGATTTGCACGTCGATTTTTTTTGAGCGTTTAATTCAAGTAGACTCGCAAAAAAAGATGAACTAGGCGGCAGAAACCGCGTATAGCAGTATACCTGAGCTCTCTTCCCACTCGGGAACAGGACCTGGGATCCTGTTCCAGAATATATAGGTCAAATCAAACCTGTATATGCGATTTTTCAATCACAGTGTGTCTGGGTCTGGTTTTCCACTGCCTGATTGATTTATATTAAACCTCTGCTACAACCTTGATATTTAGGGCCAATTCGATTTAATTTTCAGTCGGAGTAAAGGCTGTCGGGAATGTTGGTCACGTGGTGTAGGATGATTAATGTCGTTGAACCGTCAAAACAGTAGTGGCGCTGTTGGCTTCAACGCTAAACAGGAAAAAAAAAAACGTTTGATTGTTTCTCCAGTTATGGGTTTTTAAGTATGCACGAGTCACTTAACCAACAAAAAAAAGGGGGGGTTTATAATGACTTTGATTTCGAAGAGTTGTTTGTTTGTCGGTGATCCAATGTTTTTTAAAGGGTTTTCCGCACCCAGCTCCTGTCACTATGTATTGATCTTATCGAAAAGAAATCGCACGTTGATTCATTGGTACGTCGCTCGAAGTGTAAGGGGAACTCCACGAACACTAATTAAATCGAAATTAAAATTTAATAGTAACTTTTCTTAGAGTAAATGCGAAGGTTTCTAAACGTCTTCCAGTGGTAAGTTTGTGGACATACAACGCTAAAACCCGGAGTTCGATTCCCCGTGATGGACAGAAGCATAGATAGCCTATTGTATAGCTGTGAGCTGAAACACTGTCGATAAGACCACCTTCCCCTCCCTGCACGATTTACTTTAAAACGGGGACGAAATTGATATTTATTGTAATAGTGGGGATGGTGCCCCCCTCATTTCGAGCGATGATTGCTGAACGTACTGGGAGTAATGGGTTAACTGGAACTCTTTATAAGAACTGTTGTAACAAAAGGAATGGCGAATAAGGTCACGAGGTATGTCAACTGGCACCTCTCGATTGTGTTGGAAACACACTAAACACGTGCACAAAAACAAGAAATACAAGAAAACCGAAAATGTTGAACACGTGGGTATCAAGTTATCCGCATGGCGGAACCCCAGAAGGTGATGTTGTTTTCGTTTCGGTGAAATTGATTGAGGTTATTAAAGGTGAAGGGTTTGTTTGTTGCGTGACTGGTGTATGTGCGTACATGCATTTGTGCACGTAGTGAAATAAAATGTCACGTGGCATTCGCCCTCTATCACAAAACGGTTGAAACTCAGTCATGCTTGTACTTTTTTGGTTAATAAAAATCAAATCACCACTTACGAAGTTATTATTGGGCTATTTGTACCGTAATAGTATTAAATGATTATTTTTTTTTTCCAAAACAAATTATAACTCGAATTAGCACGTACGAATTATACAAGTACGCAATTTGAAATGATCGGCCTTTATCACTGGTTCGAATACTAACTCGATGCAATTGTTTTGGAGTTTAATCCCCCCCCCACCCCCCGTGGCTCAGCGGTAAGTCTGAAGGCTTATAACTTTAAAAAGTGGGTCTCGATACCCGTGTTGGGCACAGCACAGAATCCCCGTCACACCAAACATGCTTGCCCTTTCAGCCGTGGGGGCGTTATAATGTGACGGTCAATCCCACTATTCGTTGGTAAAAGAGTAGCCCATGAGTTGGCGGTGGGTGGTGATGACTAGCTGCCTTCCCTCTAGTCTTACAATGCTAAATTAGGGACGGCTAGCGCAGATAGCCCTCGTGTAGCTTTCCGCGAAAATCAAAAACAAACAATCACAGCACAGATAGCCCATTGTGTAGTTTTGTGCTTAACAACAAACAATAACTAATTTGATACAGTTGTTGTTCTGGTATAACTTACTCGGTATGAACCATATATTTAACTGAAAAATAAATAAAATACCCGGATTTATACGAATCCGTGTTATCACATTCGTCATGGATCCTTTGTAAGTTTAAAATGTACCACAATAATTAACAGAAAATACATTAATAACAATGAATCATATATTTAACTGAAAAATAAATAAAATACCCGGATTTATACGAATCCGTGTTATCACATTCATCATGGATCCTTTGTAAGTTTAAAATGCACCACAATAATTAATAGAAAATACATTAATAACAGGGAAAATTTAGGGAGGGAGGGCAATGTAGCACAATAATTAACAGAAAATACAATAATAACAGGAAAAATGAAGGGGGGGAAGGCAATGTACCACAATAATTAATAGAAAATACATTAATAACAGGAAAAATTAAGGGGGGAGCGCAATGTACCACAATAATTAATAGAAAATACATTAATCAGACAGTTGTTTATGTCATTATGGTTATATCAAACAGTTGTTTATGTCATTATGGTTATATCAACTTTGTATACGATGTGACATAATAACTGTTTACAGAGGCGTCGGGAAAATATTTGACTTGTATAGCAACTGTAAGTTATATTATTATATTAAATTTCTGGGGGGGGGCATGTCCCCAGACCTACCTAGATTGATCCCCTCATACTTTCAATCTCTCGTTGTAAAATCTGCATGTCTAGCCAAGAAACCCCCATGTTTAACCTTCTTCCTACACCACTGGTTTATATTTTGTTGTTGCTTGAATAAATACGACAACTTTTTCAATTTGCACTGCTATGTCAGTTACATAGAACATATTTCCTGAGCTTTAATTAACACTTTTCGTATTGTGCAACATGTGTACTCGTTTCGTGCATTATTGTCATCGCTCGTCTTGCGTTACCCAGGACAGACGGTTGTAACATTGCAAGCTCGGCCCCACACCACAGATCTGTCCATTCTAAAATGTCTGCCTAAAATTGGGAATAATATTTCGTTGGAAGGCAAGTAACATCGTATTTAACCACGTGGAAAATTAGGTTTTGGTTTTGTTTTTTGATGAAACTACCCATGCTTGAAGAAGAAGTTTGTCCAACGTCGTTTTGTTTGTTTTTTTTTTGTTATTGTAATGTCTCCGAGATAGTTTGTTACCAATTAAAATTAGGTTTTTCAAAGACCAGAACCGGCCGTGAATAGGCCTACTGATCCGCGGAGACTGTTCAACCAAAAAAACTGTTCGTTGTGTCGTGCTGCTGCAACCGGAAAACGTAAGTCGTCTCTCTATGCAATAGTTACTTCGATTGACATCGGTTCATGGTTTATTAGGACCGACCGAAAGGCATGCATATTATAATTACTCATCATTATTAAAGGAATATATAAACAGAAGATAACCAAGTTTTAATGATAATGTTTTTTGCAGTAAAAAGTTGGATTTCGCGGTACGCTAAACACGGGTATTCTTTAAAGGTTTTTAGAAGGGCCCGTTTTCAATTTGAGAAACTTCCAGAACATGAGAGAGATCACTGACCGTACGTGCTTAGAGAATGACGTATTTGAAGTGCAGACCTGCCTTTGTTGGTTGCTTAGTTGGTTGCTAAACTATTAATTATCATTGTAAAGAATGTATCTATTTAGATTAAAGTTACCAACGTTTTAAATAAAAAAACGTAGCGATACACCGAGAAACGAATATTACAAAATCAAACAACATATGCATTGTTGTGTACGTATATTAAACGTGTATTTTGGGGTTTAGTGTTGCAGTGAAAATTAACCGATTTCCAGCAAAATCGCCAGAAATAACTGTTCCGTTTCGCGACCCCACGCGTGGTTTGCTGAAACTGAATTGCTCTTATTATTATTATATATTCGTATTAAACACGCCATAACCATCCATGTATATCCAAGAGCTGAATTGTTTTTACACAACAGTACTTCACTCAACTCATTGTTCGATCAGACAGCCGCTTGTTTATTTACTCGGGCGATGTTAACCGTGCGAATTTGGTTCACGTTTGTTTTTTGTTATAAATTTATCGCGAGCTGTTATAACATACGAAAGCCACAGTTAGGACGTGTGTAAGTTGTTCATTATTGACGTTCAACTAATACGTGACAATGTTTTCGCCGTACTTATTAGAATCGAGTGTTATTAGTAGTATTAGTAACTGTAATTGTTGTTTTGAATAACTCGTCTATTATTCGTTTAAACTGTGTGCAATATAAGCGTAACAGTCAATACCTTAGCCTCATTGTGGGCGGTAAGATGCTGCTGACTGGCTGCCTTCTACAGCGGCAGATAACACCAAAAAATACAAGTACTTGTTTTGTCTGCCCCTCCCCCCTTCATTTTTCCTGTTATTAATGTATTTTCTATTAATTATTGTGGTACATTGCCCTCCCTCCCTTCATTTTTCCTGTTATATAACCATAATGACATAAACAACTGTCTGATATAACCATAATGACATAAACAACTGTCTGATATAACCATAATGACATAAACAACTGTCTGATATAACCATAATGACATAAACAACTGTCTGATATAACCATAATGACATAAACAACTGTCTGATATAACCATAATGACATAAACAACTGTTTAATATAACCATAATGACATAAATAACTGTTTGATATAACCATAATGACATAAATAACTGTTTGATATAACCATAATGACATAAACAACTGTCTGATATAACCATAATGACATAAACAACTGTCTGATATAACCATAATGACATAAACAACTGTTTAATATAACCATAATGACATAAAC
>NW_013673360.1:0-1464 GCF_000517525.1 Limulus polyphemus
AAATAGGGAAACATATTGGTCCATGTTTAAACTTTGTAAAGTGTGTAACATATTGGTCCATATTTTAAACTTTGTAAAGTGTGTAACATATTGGTCCATGTTTAAACTTTGTAAAGTGTGTAACATATTGGTCCATATTTTAAACTTTGTAAAGTGTGTAACATATTGGTCCATGTTTAAACTTTGTAAAATATGTAAGATATTGGTCCATTTTTTAAACTTTGTAAAGTGTGTAACATATTGGTCCATTTTTAAACTTTGTAAAATGTGTAACATATTGGTTCATATTTTAAACTTTGTAAAGTGTGTAAGATATTGGTCCATTTTTTAAACTTTGTAAAGTGTGTAACATATTGGTCCATGTTTAAACTTTGTAAAATATGTAACATATTGGTCCATTTCTAAACTTTGTAAAATGTGTAACATATTGGTTCATATTTTAAACTTTGTAAAGTGTGTAAGATATTGGTCCATTTTTTAAACTTTGTAAAGTGTGTAACATATTGGTCCATGTTTAAACTTTGTAAAATGTGTAACATATTGGTCTATGTTTAAACTTTGTAAAGTGTGTAAGATATTGGTCCATTTTTTAAACTTTGTAAAGTGTGTAACATATTGGTCCATGTTTAAACTTTGTAAAATGTGTAACATATTGGTCTATGTTTAAACTTTGTAAAGTGTGTAAGATATTGGTCCATTTTTTAAACTTTGTAAAGTGTGTAAGATATTGGTCCATTTTTTAAACTTTGTAAAGTGTGTGTAACATATTGGTCCATTTTTTAAACTTTGTAAAGTGTGTAACATATTGGTCCATTTTTTAAGCTCTGTAAAGTGTGTAAGATATTGGTCTATTTTTTAAACTTTGTAAAATGTGTAACATATTGGTTCATATTTTAAACTTTGTAAAGTGTGTAAGATATTGGTCCATTTTTTAAACTTTGTAAAGTGTGTGTAACATATTGGTCCATTTTTTAAACTTTGTAAAGTGTGTAAGATATTGGTCTATTTTTTAAACTTTGTAAATTGTGTAACATATTGGTCCATTTTTAAACTTTGTAAAGTGTGTAACATAGTGGTCCATATTTATACTTTGTAAAGTGTGTAACATATTGGTCCATTTTTTAAACTTTGTAAAGTGTGTAACATATTGGTCCATTTTTTAAACTTTGTAAAGTGAGTAACATAGTGGTCCATTTTTTAAACATTTGTAAAGTGTGTAACATATTGGTCGATTTTTTAAACTTTGTAAAGTGTGTAACATAGTGGTTCATTTTTTAAACATTTGTAAAGTGGGTAACATAGTGGTCCATTTTTAAAACTTTTTAAAGTGTGTAACATATTCTTCCATTTTTAAACTTTGTAGAGTGTGTAACAAAGTGGTCCATTTTTAAACTTTGTAAAGTGTGTAACATATTGGTCCATTTTTGAACTTTGTAAAGTGTGAAACATATTGGTCCATATTCT
>NW_013673360.1:2425-7900 GCF_000517525.1 Limulus polyphemus
ACTTTGTAAAATATGAAACATATTGGTCCATTTTTTAAACTTTGTAAAGTGTGTAAGATATTGGTCCATTTTTTAAACTTTGTAAAGTGTGTAACATATTGGTCTATTTTGAAACTTTGTAAAGTGTGTAACATATTGGTCCATTTTTAAACTTTGTAAAGTGTGTAACACAGTGGTCCATATTTATACTTTGTAAAGTGTGTAACATATTGGTCCATTTTTTAAACTTTGTAAAGTGTGTAACATATTGGTCCATCTTTTAAACTTTGTAAAGTGTGTAACATAGTGGTCCATTTTTTAAACATTTGTAAAGTGTGTAACATATTGGTCGATTTTTAAACTTTGTAAAGTGTGTAACATAGTGGTCCATTTTTAAACATTTGTAAAGTGTGTAACATATTGGTTCATGTTTAATTTTCAATAAATTTTTGTTCAGTAAGTAAAATATTGGTTATTTTTAACTTTTACAGAGAACGTACTGTTGGTGTGAACGTGCTTTGTAGTCACTATGAGAAAAACCTATACACTGGATAGGTGAAGTGAAGAAAAGGTATCACTGGCCAATATTCAGTTCTTTACATTATATAGCCACACAATAGTAGGTATAATAAATAAATCATTGTCCAATATTCAGTTATTTACATTATATAGCCACACAATAGCATGTATAATAAATACATCATTGGCCAATATTCAGTTCTTCACATTATATAGCCACACAATAGTAGGTATAATAAATAAATCATTGGTCAATATCAGTTCTTTACATTATATAGCCACACAATAGTAGGTATAATAAATACATCATTGGCCAATATTCAGTTCTTCACATTATATAGCCACACAACAGCAGTTGTAATAAATAAACTTATTATTCTGCGGTGGACACAGCAGATGTCGCTTTGCTCTAAAAATACAACCAATCAGTTACTTTCATTAACAGTATTGTTTATAATATTTGGCATATGGAATGTAATTATTTTTTAATCATATCCATTTTCATTAGAATACATTTAATGTAGAGATTGTTTTACATTGTTAGCTTAATATGTACATTTAGGACTAACGTAAATCTTTTAAGATGGCCAATCTTTCGTGAGATATTATTAGGATTACGGCCGAACATATCGCTAATAGCGAAGGTATCTGATTGGTTAAACAATTCATTCTAAACTTTATAAGTAGAAAAATAAGAAGGTTTTATTTCATTAGTTATACTGATTACCATTTATATTTTTAGTCTCGTTTTAAGTACATAGTTTATTCTGGTCGGAAGTTAATATTAATTTAATTCTTGTCAAATGATTAATATAATTACCATGTTTAACATTTGTAAAAAGGGTAACATTAGCTATGTTTAGCTTCTGAAAGTGGGAAATAATAATGAGTTAGACAATTACCTGTAAACATATTCCTTCCAGATTTGTTTTAATAATACTTATATATCTAAACTACAGAAGTTTTATATGCAAATACAAGTATTATGTTTGGTAGATCTGAAACCTGCTGAATAAACAGTACAGGTATAGATACGAAACCTGCTGAATAAACAGTACAGGTATTATGTTTGGTAGATCTGAAACCTGCTGAATAAACAGTACAGGTATAGATACGAAACCTGCTGAATAAACAGTACAGGTATTATGTTTGGTAGATCCAAAACCTGCTGAATAAACAGTACAGGTATAGATACGAAACCTGCTGAATAAACAGTACAGGTATTATGTTTGGTAGATCCAAAGCCTGCTGTATAAACAGTTCAGGTATTATGTTAGTGTTTATTTATATTTTTTGGGACACAGCCAAAACCCCTTATAATAAAAATTAATGTTGATGTAAAACACATTTTAAAAGTGAAATATACTCGTGATGAAGCTTTAGAGACATCAAAAAGACAACAAAATTTCCGTCATTGTGTATTGAGAGAATTTAAAGTTATTAGTTTGTGGTTGTCTCAAATTCAACTGTTCATTTTATAATAAAAGCATCCCCTGCTCTAAACCAGTTTAACATCTCGGTTTTTTTTTTTCGTAACGTTATTGTACAGATGACAATATAGTCGAGAAGAACTTTTAGCAACAAGAATACGTTTCTCATCAATTTGATTTTGTCACAGATTTTTTGGTCTTTATTCCAGAAATGGTTCCGCAGAGGGTTCAACATAAAAGAAGGGGGTTCAAAATGGAAAAATGGAATTATAGTCGTACGTAATGTTGAGATCAATAGGAAAAAATCCTCTAGTTTTGGCTCTCCCTTCCACTCCCCCCCCCCTCATCTTCCGATATAAAGGAGTTAATCTCACTGCTACAAAAGGCCGTCTCTCACTGCTACAACATATTGAATATAAAACCACTCAGAGTGAATATTTCAGTCTCTATAGCGATGACATTTTGGCGGACAAATAGGAAAGATTATTTTTTTCTTCTAGTTAGAACAGCATCGATTTCTTCATCGTGCGCCAGAAAACCCGCCAATTCTGCTGCCTGGGTGAACCATGGAGAGGAATTCCAGCGTGCACAGTTCAGCAAAAATGGAAAGCAAATAGGAATTTCTCTGGCCACGTCCAATTTTTCCCACGAACAGCGTATGTGAATAATTGACGAAGCTGCTAAGCTCTAGCGCCGGGCTCGAATGTGACGTTCTAGCGTGTTTTTGTTTTGGATATGGTTCTATATTCAATTAAAACTTCCAATGGTAGACGTGTCGCGTGCAAAACACTTGCCTTTTGAGGATACGCCGAATTATAAACTTAGAAGAGGCGGAAATTAAGGGCTAAAATGTGTTCTGCAAATGAAATATTTACACGGAAGTGAACGTCACATTCATTGTTTCGTAAACCGGGAACGTGTTTAGCAAATTAGGAATTCGCTGGGTTGGATGTGCTGATAAGAAATCTCAAGACGTGATTAAATTACTTGAGAAATGTTTTTTTTTTTATATCAACCCTACTTGATAACCCTTGTACTACTACTACTACTTCTCTACTTATTGATAACCCTTGTGCTACTACTACTTCTCTACTTACTACCTACATAATGAAATGGCTTCTTAGAAATGTTTGATGTTTACCGTGTGCCAAACTCATTTTTATCTATCTATCTATGGTAGGATTATTGGTATTTATGCTTTTATGAACGTCCCCCCCCCCAGTGGCACAGCGGAATGTCTACGGACTTACAACGCTAGAATCCGGGTTTCGATACCCGTGGTAGGCACAATCTATCTATGGTAGGATTATTGGTATTGCTTTTATAAACGCCCCTCCCCAGTGGCACAGCGGTATGTCTACGGACTTACAACGCTAGAATCCGGGTTTCGATACCCATGTTGGGCAGAGCACGGATAGCTCATTGTGTATCTTTGTGCTTAATTACAAACAAACAAAAAAGGTTCTATAAAAGTTGTAATAATTCCAAATTAATTGAGATATGTAATTTCATTATTATTTTAAGAAAGACTATTACATACAGTTATTGGTGCGAGATACCACAAAATCAACATATTTCGTATCTTCAAATATTTACAGTGAAATTATTACGTAATTTCATTAATAGACTGAAGTCACGGATTATATTAGAAAAAAAAAATGTGGGCCTAACAAAATGGTGAATAAGAATTATTAAAATAAATTGGGTTCAAGAATGTAGAGGGTTTATTATCGATCAATATATTGTGAAACTTCCTCTTTTTGAATAACTTATTCATTTTTTTCCTTTCCTGTGTGATATATATATATATTAAACAATTACGATATAATATATTATATTAAGTAAATAATAGTCGATGATGTTAGTGAAATTTGCAAAACAACAGCTCGAATGTTTTAATAAAAGTATTCCAAATTAATCCAATATTTTACAACTTCTGAGGTCGTTGATTATAATTAAAGGAAATCGTTATATTAAAATATCATCCATTTTAACTACGCAGTAGCGGGTAATTTTTATTTATAGATGTTACCGATAGGAGTGATAAACTGGTCATGTGATGGATGAATGTATTTTTACTTCCTTGGTTGTTTTAATTAAAAAAAAGTATCTATCTATGCATCGAGCAGTAATAGGCTTGCCCCCCAGTGGCACAGCGGTATGTCTGCTAAATCCGGGTTTCGATACCAGTGGTGGGCAGAGCACAGATAGCCCTTTGTGTAGCTTTGTGCTTAATTACAAACAAAAGTTACAGGCTTGTAGCTCTTTATGGGAAAACATCAAGGTATGTAGTTCAGAGGCTGTTGCTCCAAAGGGCTCAGCGGTAAGTTTGAAGACTTATAATGCTAAAAACCGTGTTTAGATACCCGTGGTGGGCATAGCACAGACAGAAACAATCGGAAGCTGTTATATAGTGGTTTTCCACTAAACTGGAAATATCGAACCCATTGTTGTAAACTTGAAATATCGAACCCATTGTTATAAACTGGAAATATCGAACCCATTGTTGTAAACTGGAAATATTGAACCCATTGTTGTAAACTGGAAATATCGAACCCATTGTTGTAAACTGGAAATATTGAACCCATTGTTGTAAACTGGAAATATCGAACCCATTGTTGTAAACTGGAAATATCGAACTCATTGTTGTAAACTGGAAATATTGAACCCATTGTTGTAAACTGGAAACATCGAACCCATTTTTGTAAACTGGAAATATCGAACCCATTGTTGTAAACTGGAAATTTCGAACCCATTGTTGTAAACTGGAAATATTGAACCCATTGTTGTAAATTGTAAATATCGAACCGATTCAATGACGAGTGTTTGAAGCTGTGTCGGACACCATTGTAAACTGAAAGTGGCCAAACCAGTTTAAATTGAAAATACTAAAAGTATAATTTACGATGAAGTCTCGTTGAATAAATAAACTCAACGAATAAACAACAACAAATGTAAGTTAATAACAAACAGAAGAGCGAAACAATGTTAAATATGCTCCATTTAATTTGCTATTGAACGTTAAATTTGTATAATATAATATAATGCAATTAAAAGTAACTACGCCGGTGTAATTATGAGAGAAGGGAATATCGCTTTAATTATCACTAGTTCAGTAAATATGGTTCTCCTTTACAGACTTACAACGCTAAAATCCGGGGTTCGATTCCCCACTGTTGATACAACAGATAGCCCAACGTGGCTTTGCAGCAAAACAAACTGTAAACCTGTTATTTAAGGATAAGATATTTTTCCGTGAGAAGAGTGATACAGACAGCCACCCCCCCTACGCCCATTCACATATTTTACTCAGTTGAGAATACAATGATTTGTTTGTTTGTTATTAAGCACAAAGCTACACAATGGGCTATCTGTGCTCTGCCCACCACGGGTATCGAAACCCGGATTCTAGCGTTGTAAGTCCGCAGACATACCGCTGTGCCACTGGGGGCAGTTGAGGATACATGGCTAGGTTTATCTGTGTTTCTGATTTTCATATAATGCACACATTACTCAGGGCCGCTCCCTAATGGCATAGCGGCATGTC
>NW_013673360.1:8631-14013 GCF_000517525.1 Limulus polyphemus
GGCCAATATTCAGTTCTTTACATTATATAGCCACACAATAGCAGGTATAATAAATGAATCATTGGCCAATATTCAGTTCTTTACATTATATAGCCACACAATAGCATGTATAATAAATAAATCATTGGCCAATATTCAGTTCTTTACACTATATAGCCACACAATAGCAGGTATGATAAATAAATCATTGTTCAATATTCAGTTCTTTGCATTATATAGCCACACAATAACAGGTATAATAAATAAATCATTGGTCAATATTCAGTTCTTTACACTATATAGCCACACAATAGCAGGTATGATAAATAAATCATTGTCCAATATTCAGTTCTTTACATTATATAGCCACACAATAGTAGGTATAATAAATAAATCATTGGCCAATATTCAGTTCTTTACATTATATAGCCACACAATAGTAGGTATAATAAATAAATCATTGTCCAATATTCAGTTCTTTGCATTATATAGCCACACAATAGCAGGTATAATAAATAAATCATTGGCCAATATTCAGTTCTTTATATTATATAGCCACACAATAGCATGTATAATAAATACATCATTGGCCAATATTCAGTTCTTTACATTATATAGTCACACAATAGCAGGTATAATAAATAAATCATTGACCCATATTCAGTTCTTTACATTATATAGCCACACAATAGTAGGTATAATAAATGAATCATTGGCCAATATTCAGTTCTTTACATTATATAGCCACACAATAGCAGGTATAATAAATGAATCATTGGCCAATATTAAGTTCTTTACAATATATAGCCACACAATAGTAGGTATAATAAATAAATCATTGGCCAATATTCAGTTCTTCAAATTATATAGAAACACAATAGCACCAATGATTTATTTATTATACCCCAATATTCAGTTCTTCACGTTATATAGCCACACAATAGCAGGTATAATAAATAAACTTAGTATTCCGAAAATTCTGATGAGGAATGGAATTCTCCGAAACTTGTATAACCCAATAGTACGCATTAGCAAATTATAGATTGAACTGGACCTCCCTTGAAGTTAGACTTCGAGATTAGACAGTTTTCTGATAGTGACTACAAAGCACGTTCACACCAATAGCATGATTTTAAAGTAGTGATTAAAAGCTGGTGCCACACGTAAATTCATAGTATTCCCGTCCAACAGGGGATCATCCACGGAAGTTTTCGTCGTCTGGTGCCTCTCCTTCCTGGGCTGACTGCCTGGCCTCAGATAGTTCGTCTCCCCGTGCTCCACCTCCTACTGCTTCTCAACGGACGTATGCTAGTGTTACTTTATCATCGGTATCTGGTTCTTCTACTTCGACTGCCTCTCGACCATCGTCTGCTCCAGTTTCTTCGACTTCTGGGTTTTCTACTACTACTGTAACCCCTTCTGTTTCCTCACCTGCTTAGCTCCATGGATACTACTGTAGCTTCTCCACTTACAGTGCTACTCCTTTCTGGACTGGATCCTCAGTTCTACCAGAACTCTCCTCATTGAACTCTCTCGATACTGTCTACACTCTGACATCCAAAAAACAATAGCTACACGCAATGGTGTGATTATAAAGACTACTAACTCTAATTTATACGATGTTCTACGAACCAAGATGGCTCTCCTTAATCTTGGTCAATCCACCGCTCTTACAATGCTTCGCTCTACCACTCTCGATGAGACTAATTACAACAAAACTAATACACCTGGTGAACAATCGATGAGACTAATTACAACAAAACTAATCCACCTGGTGAACAATCGATGAGACTAATTACAACAAAACTAATCCACCTAGTGAACAATCGATGAGACTAATTACAAGAAAACTAATCCACCTGGTGAACAATCGATGGAACTAATTACAACAAAACTAATTCACCTGGTGAACAATCGATGAGACTAATCACAATAAGAACAACAATCCATTCATATGTGGTCCTTTTTTTTTTTACAAAGAGCTGATTATCTGTACACTTATCGAATTACGAGTTTAATCGATGGTTACTAAATTATCAATCAATAAAAATCATTATCTCCTAACAAATTGATTTTTATAAAAGTTCTAACGACAAATGAAACATTATTTATTATAGATATTTTATACGAGGCAGAAATTGAAAGGTTTTTGTTGTTTGTTATAAAAAAAAGACAAAAACTTCAGTTTTCGTGCGCGTTATTCTTTCCGTTTCGTAAACAGGGAAATGAAGAAAAAATTTTGAGCCGAAATCTGAGGAACATCACAAAACCGGGACTGAAGAACGAAAAGGATTGAAGAAACCTTAGAAATATGACGAGTATTTTCTGAGGGCCATATATAGGTCTTCTTCCTAACGTCGATCGTGACTGAAACAAAAACAACGGTACAGTAATTTAGCGAACATCGAGCGTTCATTGTGAAAGTTTTCAACAGAGCAATTTTCCCTGTGACCCATCATTCTTAATAATGTTTGGGGACAGTCATATTATAGGTGTAGGATCCCTGTTTTTAACTAGACCTAAAATACGACATTACACACAACGTTTAATGTAATGTGATTATCGATCAGCGAACACGTGTGGCTTAGCGGTAAGTTTGCGAACGTACAACGCTAAAATTTGAAGTTCGACCCTCGCAGTGGACACAATTTTGCAGCAAAAACGAACATAAAAAGATGAGTATGATAAACATCGGCATCTTAGCAACTTGTAAATGAAAGAATTGAAGCTGTTGTTACGTCATCAGAAAATTATTAAAGATGCTGGTGTTTTGGAACTGTACTGGTGATAAAAGAATTGATACGTCCCTCCTCCTATAAACGTCTGGTGGTTTGGAACTGTACTGGTGATAAAATAATTGACACGTCCCTCCTCCTATAAACGTCCGGTGGTTTGGAACTGTACTGATGATAAAAGAATTGATACGTCCCTCCTCCTATAAACGTCTGGTGGTTTGGAACTGTACTGGTGATAAAAGAATTGATACGTCCCTCCTCCTATAAACGGCTGGTGTTTTAGAACTGTACTGGTGATAAAATAATTGATACGTCCCTCCTCCTATAAACGTCTGGTGGTTTGGAACTGTACTGGTGATAAAATAATTGATACGTCCCTCCTCCTATAAACGTCTGGTGGTTTAGAACTGTACTGGTGATAAAAGAACTGATACATCCCTCCTCCTCTAACGGACTACTTTTTGTTATAATTACAGTTGTTGATACATCAAAAATGAATATTGGTCAAAGAAAGAAGTTGAAAAAATAACATTATTTTATGAAATATACTCATCACTATGATGTAACTAGTTTAGAGACTACACACAACACGAGGGAGCGTTGGAAAAATATGGCTACAACTTTTACACACCAGAAAACAATTGTTGTATGTCATATTTTGATTGTACGAAATGTGAAAATATCAAAAGCCTAATATAAATAAGATGAACCAAAATCTTAGTGTTTGATGAAATACAGTTGATAATTATTCATAACTATGTTAGTTTAATGTATCAATTAAGACAGCATTAATTAATTGCAAACATAATTGATTTTATAAATATAACGTTAGGTGATCCAAGAATTGATAAACTACAATTAATATGTTCATTAAATATAAAATAATTATGTTTAAAAACACCAACGTTTGGTAATTCATAACACCTCCGGTGGCGGAACGTTAATATAAAGGGTTAACAGACGGGTTACGGTCTAGTTACTTTGTTTGTAGTTGTATTTGTATATAACGATTTTCAACACTTGATAATTTCATCAAGTTTTATTTTCCTGAAATACATTACATTACAATAGTATAATCAGTGTACCACAAGGGTTGTAAGGATACATTACAATAGTATAATCAGTGTACCACAAGTGTTTTAAGGATACATTACAATAGTATAATCAGTGTACAAGAAGGGTTGTAAGGATACATTACAATAGTATAATCAGTGTACCACAAGGGTTGTAATGTATCCTTACAATAGTATAATGAGTGTACCACAAGGGTTGTAAGGATACATTACAATAGTATAATGAGTGTACCACAAGGGTTGTAAGGATACATTACAATAGTATAATCAGTGTACCACAAGTGTTGTAAGGATACATTACAATAGTATAATCAGTGTACCACAAGGGTTGTAAGGATACATTACAATAGTATAATCAGTGTACCACAAGGGTTGTAAGGATACATTACAATAGTATAATCAGTGTACCACAAGTGTTGTAAGGATACATTACAATAGTATAATCAGTGTACCACAAGTGTTGTAAGGATACATTACAATAGTATAATCAGTGTACAAGAAGGGTTGTAAGGACATATCGTCCTCTTCAACTGTTAACGATGTGTAAGAGAAGTAAGTTTTATCTCTGTTGAAAACTCGACGTAATACAAACTCGATACCAGACGGACAAACGTATTAAATAGAACTTTCTTCAAACAATTTCTAGATTTGTCTGGAAACTTGTCATCAGGACAAAAGTACCGTCTTGCTTAAAGTTGTAAAATTGATTTTAGTTTTGGTTTTGGTTTTGTAATTAAAAATGGAGATGAGATTCGTAATGGAATTTTCATCGCTTCCCTAAAACTCCAAGTGACAGCTGTGGTTATAAGAACGGTTAGCACCAGATATAAGGGACCGTATATTTATTGATCTTTGGGCTTGGTATAATGAAACTAAACTTCTAGTATGTGGATCTCGACGTCAAGGGGGTTCTTCGAGAAAGCGTCATCTGCCGACCAAACTAATTTCCTTTTAGGAAAACGCATATAGACCCGGGTTCAGGTTATTCGGATGAAACATTAAGCTTTGCTACGTTGACAGCAATGACTAGGCTGACAGAAAGCACGAGTTCTGCATGTGATACCAGAATAACAGTCAAGGAAAGCCAAGTGCACGTGTAATGGAATATTCTTGTAAACAACCGCCCGTCAAACAACTTCCCAGCACAGCAGACAAAATACAAGAATTCCTCTTTCCATAGATATACGAAAACACGTGCAGTAGAGAAGATTTAAATAAACCTCATTGAAAATATGACAGTCATTCCAAATATTTAGTTAATCAATTTCATAATTTTAATCACGCTTTCGGTATAGTTAGAACCAAAAATTGATAAAACTTGGATCTGTTAAAAATGAACCAGATTTCGTAAAACTGTAGCTCAGCAGTTTTAAATTAGATTTTTACGTTTTGTTTTCGCGCTGTTTATACGCTTCAAGATATAATAAACTTAATTAGACTCAAGCTAACAAGAAACATTTCACTATTTTATAGGAACTATTAAGTCTTACTAGAATTAAGCTAATATAATTACATTTAAGTTACAACTAAGTCTTACTAGAATTAAGCTAATATAATTATAGTTAAGTTACAACTAAGTCTTACTAGAATTAAGC
>NW_013673360.1:15013-23097 GCF_000517525.1 Limulus polyphemus
TAATTACATTTAAGGTAAACTAAGTCTTACTAGAATTAAGCTAATATAATTATAGTTAAGTTACAACAAAGTGTTACTAGAATTAAGCTAATATAATTATAGTTAAGGTAAAACTAAGTCTTAATAGAATTAAGCTAATATAATTATAGTTAAGTTACAACTAAGTCTTACTAGAATTAAGCTAATATAATTACATTTAAGGTAAAACTAAGTCTTACTAGAATTAAGCTAATATAATTATAGTTAAGTTACAACTAAGTGTTACTAGAATTAAGCTAATATAATTACATTTAAGTTACAACTAAGTCTTACTAGAATTAAGCTAATATAATTAAAGTTAAGTTACAACTAAGTCTTACTAGAATTAAGCTAATATAATTATAGTTAAGTTACAACTAAGTCTTACTATAATTAAGCTAATATAATTATAGTTAAGTTACAACTAAGAAGACGAACATGATCGAATACCCTAATTTAATCACCAAACCATAAGATATCAGTAAATACTGTATAATAATTCATGGACTAAAGAAGACGAACATGAACGAATACCCTAACTTAATCACCAAACCATAAGATATCAGTAAATACTGTATAATAATTCATGGACTAAAGAAGACGAACATGAACGAATACCCTAACTTAATCACCAAACCATAATATATCAGTAAATACTGTATAATAATTCATGGACTAAAGAAGACGAACATGAACGAATACCCTAACTTAATCACCAAACCATAAGATGACAGTAAATACTGTATAATAATTCATGGACTAAAGAAGACGAACATGAACGAATACCCTAACTTAATCACCAAACCATAAGATATCAGTAAATACTGTATAATAATTCATGGACTAAAGAAGACGAACATGAACGAATACCCTAACTTAATCACCAAACCATAAGATGACAGTAAATACTGTATAATAATTCATGGACTAAAGAAGACGAACATGATCGAATACCCTAACTTAATCACCAAACAATTATACATTAAATCGTACCTAATGGACACAAACCAAATTTTTTATACTTAACTAAATTTCAGTGGCTTTGAATTGGATACCCTGAACCTTTATGTTTTTTTGTCCGGATCTATCATCACATAGAAACTGTATAAAGTGTAGTTATTTAAGGATATATGTCCCCTCCCTCCAGCAGGTGGAGCTGCAATAAAACAAACCGAAGTGTTAGTGATTAGCTTCATTCTGTCTCTTTGACAATTTTTTGTGCAATTGAGTAGATGAAGTCTGTACAATAACTAATCTCTTGGGACAGGCGCCACCTCTAGTGTTATCACAACATCACCAACTGAGGGGTTGAAGACTGTCATTTCTCATTTGATTACCTCTTAGGGCATTAATTTCCCATTAAAGAAACTCACAAGTTATCGAGCCTATAGAATGATGATAGTATCCTTAATCTATTGGAAAAGTAGAAAACAACGATAATTACATAAATATACGTTTAAAGTTTTCGTCTTCGTCGACAGAGAATCATTTTTTTTAATTCTCACACATTGGAGTGAGGTATATTTATCGATATTTTAATTATGTATTTCAATTTTTTTTTCTGTAATTAAGGTCTTGTTTAATTGAGAATGGCTCGTATTGTTGTTTATCTTTAGACATTAAGTTTATCCTCTTGTAATTTTAAATAATTTTCATAGTGTTTGAGTTTTTATATACTGGTATCTTTCGTAGATTAAATGTTCCAGGTTCTTTCGGAGATCAAAGGTTAAGAAAATGCAAGCCGTGACGTCATGGGTTGATGTCGAATTATCGATCATTAGACAGTGCAATTCCATCACGGGTAGATTTATCGCTGGGTAGTTCTGTCACAGCTTTATTCGTGGAAGGATATTTGACCGATAAACGATGTAGATGTAAAGATTACAACAACCTGGTAAAGGCAATATGGAAATAATTGAATTCGCTTAGTAAAGTGTCAAGGCAACCAACGTTTCCGAAACTACATCCTACACCAATCTATACAAAGCTTCTGTCCGCAAAGTGATGGCTATGTTTATGGAAAAAGGAGCCTTCCGACCCAAAACTCCATTGCGATGAAGCTAAATGTATCGTACGGTGTCATTAAAAACAATAGTAAACAAGGATTTGAAACTGGTGCAGGATCAAAAACCTAAAGTCCAGATGTTTTCAACCGTATATTGAAATCGGCGATTATGTTCCTAAGTAAAATGGGTGAAAAAAATAGAATCAGAATAATCTTATTCGATCAGATACCAAGTATTTCTCTAGTATAGCTTCCATGGATTTACTTAAACTTGGTAAAGTTGAACGTACAGTTGAGGATTTGTGAAAATACTTGGTCCAATACTTGCCATCATTCCAGAAGCTAATTACAATAGACACTGTGGTGTTGAGGCATAGTGTCTAATTGTGGCCACCAGGGTCTGCTCAATCAATGACGGAGAGATTAGTTTGTGAGGTAGAAGAGGATTTGAAACACCAGATCCACCAGAATCAGGTCTAAATCAGCTCAATGAATATTGAAGAGATTAGCTCCAAAAATAAAAGGAGACTTGGAACACTGGTCTTATAAGGTGTTGTTAAGCTCCATAATAAAAGGGGACTTGGAACACTGGTCTTATAAAGTGTTGTTAAACTCCGTAATAAAAGGGGACTTGGAACACTAGTCTTATGAAGTGTCGTTACTCTGTAATGAAAGGGAATTTGGAACATTGGTCTTATAAGGTGTTGTTAAACTCTGTAATAAAAGGGGACTTGGAACACTAGTCTTATGAAGTGTCGTTACTCTGTAATAAAAGGGGACTTGGAACACTAGTCTTATGAAGTGTCGTTACTCTGTAATTAAAGGGGACTTGGAACACTGGTCTTATGAAGTGTTGTTAAACTCTGTAATAAAAGGGGACTTGGAACATTGGTCTTATGAAGTGTTGTTAAACTCCGTAATAAAAGGAGACTTGGAACACTGGTCTTATAAGGTGTTGTTAAACTCCGTAATAAAAGGAGACTTGGAACACTGGTCTTATAAGGTGTTGTTAAACTCTGTAATGAAAGTGGACTTGGAACATTGGTCTTATAAGGTGTTATTAAACTCTGTAATAAGAAAGGGGTTTTAACTCTGGTCTTATGAAGTGTTGTTATACTCTATAGGTGTGAAAGGATAATAAGATCAGAAAAGTAATGGTGTTACAGAAATAACCTCCTCGTTGATTTCAAAATGCCTCACTATATTATAAACTGTTATTTAAGCCAACAGATTGGTATTATATCAGTTCCAAAATACTCCCTGTCTTTGGTTATAATTCTTAGTTAAATGTATGTAGGTGAAATATACAACTGATAAAAGAAGTGTAAATAGATTACCCCCCCCCCCCAAAAAAAACAACAACAACAAGGAAATACTATGTAAAACAGTTCTGTTAAACGACGTCTACGCTTTCTTCCGCTCGTGAGTCTAAAGAGTGGAGCTGAACGCTGCAGGAGAGATGCAAGCTGATGACAGATGAATGGTATAAAATGCAAAGACATTTTAGATTTATAAGCTGTCAAAATTTATAGAAAAATTGGGAGATTTTGAATGTTTAAAAAGCACGAACAATGTTCTCTTTAACACCCAGTTTGGAACCGAAAAAATGTTCGAAAATAACTTGCAATGAATATTAATGTAAATTTAACTTGTTGTTAAGTAGGTGAACTCTCGAGCCTATTCTATTGTGTATGTATCTAACCTGTTGTTAAGTAGGCGAACTCTCGAGCCTATTTTTATTGTGTATGTATCTAACCTGTTGTTAAGTAGGTGAACTCTCGAGCCTATTTTTATTGTGTATGTATCTAACCTGTTGTTAATTAGGTGAACTCTCGAGCCTATTTTTATTGTGTATGTATGTAACCTGTTGTTAAGTAAGTGAACTCTCGAGCCTATTTTTATTGTGTATATATCTAACCTGTTGTTAAGTATGTGAACTATCTGGCCTATTTTTATTGTGTATGTATCTAACCTGTTGTTAATTAGGTGAACTCTCGAGCCTATTTTTATTGTGTATGTATCTAACCTGTTGTTAATTAGGTGAACTCTCTAGCATATTTTTATTGTGTATGTATCTAACCTGTTCTTAATTAGGTGAACTCTCGAGCCTATTTTATTGTGTATGTATCTAACCTGTTTTTAATTAGGTGAACTCTTTGGCCTATTTTTATTGTGTATGTATCTAACCTGTTGTTAAGTAGGTGAACTCTCGAGCCTATTTTTATTGTGTATGTATCTAACCTATTGTTAAGTAGTTGAACTCTAGAGCCTATTTTTATTGTGTATGTATCTAACCTGTTGTTAAGTAGTTGAACTCCAGAGCCTATTTTTATTGTGTATGTATCTAACCTGTTGTTAAGTAGGTGAACTCTCTGGCCTATTTTTATTGTGTATGTATCTAACCTGCTGTTAATTAGGTGAACTTTCGAGCCTATTTTATTGTGTATGTATTTAACCTGTTGTTAAGTAGCTGAACTTAAGTAGGTATGCTCGGCTGTGTCACCGGAGTTGGTCCCTGTTCGTAAAAGAACTAACGACCAGTGGCTATTCTAAGGAAATTTATCATGGTGGCAAGGTCAGTGAAATGAAAGGGAAGGGAGGGAGTTTGGTAAAAAAAATTAATTGATACTTTTAGCGATAGTTTCCAACCGATTAAAGTCACCAGAAATCGAACATTGTAATCAATTTTTGCTCTACCTCCTCCCAGTGTCTCTAGGCACAATACGCTAAAAATCGGGTTTCGATACCCATTTTGGAGCTTTGTGCATAACAGCAAACAAACATTTTTTATCTCTGTAAGTAATATGAATACGTTTTCTGATATACTAGTAATAATTTATATAAAATCATTTATGTGCTCAGTGGTATCATTTTTTTTTTCCATTGGACACTGCAGAGATAACATTTTATTTCAACAAAAACGCACGTTAAAATGGCCCGTCTAATGACCACTTGTTGTTATATGTGAGCAATTAGGTGCGAGTTATTCAATATTTGTACATACAAGAATAACAACTGTCTGTGTTTGTGTGTGACTGAAGAATTACGAGATACCTTAATACTGTAATAATGTGCCAGTCAGTTCATTACTGATCTGTAGACTGGTTGTTTGTAGTGTTATCCTGTTTAATGTGTATTTACAACTGTATATTAATACTCAGTAGACTGGTTGCCTGTAGTGTTATCCTGTTTAATGTGTATTTAACACTGTTTATTAATACTCAGTAGACTGGTTGTTTGTAGTGTTGTCCTGTTTAATGTGTATTTACAACTGTATATTAATACTCAGTAGACTGGTTGTTTGTAGTGTTATTCTGTTTAATTGTGTATTTACAACTGTATATTAATACTCAGTAGACTGGTTGTTTGTAGTGGTTATCCTGTTTAATTTATATTTAAAACTGTTTATTAATACTCAGTAAACTGGTTGTTTGTAGTGTTATCCTGTTTAATTTATATTTAAAACTGTTTATTAATACTCAGTAAACTGGTTGTTTGTAGTGTTATCCTGTTTAAGTTATATTTAAAACTGTTTATTAATACTTAGTAAACTGGTTGTTTGTAGTGTTATCCTGTTTAATTTATATTTAAAACTGTATATTAATACTCAGTAGACTGGTTGTTTGTAATGTTATCCTGTTTAATGTGTATTTACAACTGTATATTAATACTCAGTAGACTGGTTGTTTGTAGTGTTATCCTGTTTAATTTATATTTAAAACTGTTTATTAATACTCAGTAAACTGGTTGTTTGTAGCGTTATCCTGTTTAATTTATATTTAAAACTGTATATTAATACTCAGTAGACTGGTTGTTTGTAGTGTTATCCTGTTTAATGTGTATTTACAACTGTATATTAATACTCAGTAGACTGGTTGGTTGTAGTGTTATCCTGTTTAATGTATATTTAACACTGTTTATTAATACTCAGTAAACTGGTTGTTTGTAGTTTTATCTTGTTTAATGTATATTCAAAATTGTTTATTAATACTCGGTAGACTAGTTGTTTGTAGTGTTATCCTGTTTAATGTATATTTAGAACTGTTTATTAATACTCGGTAGACTGGTTGTTTGTAGTGTCAATCTTGTTTAATGTATATTTAAAACTGTTTATCAATACTCAGTAGACTGGTTGCTTGTAGTGTTATCCTGTTTAATGTATATTTAAAACTGTTTATCAATACTCAGTAGACTGGTGGTTTGTAGTGTTAATCTTGTTTAATGTATATTTTACACTGTTTATTAATACTCAGTAAACTGGTTGTTTGTAGTGTTATCCTGTTTAATTTATATTTAAAACTGTTTATCAATACTCAGTAGACTGGTTGTTTGTAGTGTTATCCTGTTTAATGTGTATTTAAAACTATTTATTAATACTCAGTAGACTGGTTGTTTGTAGTGTTATCCTGTTTAATTTATATTTAAAACTGTTTATTAATACTCAGTAGACTGGTGGTTTGTAGTGTTAATCTTGTTTAATCTGTATATAAAACTGTATATCCTGTTTAATCGATATTTAATCCTCCAGATTAGTGATATCAGTCTGATGGGGTTGATTTTTACGATCCTATGTTAAAACGTTTTTTACTTGAATTTGTTTTGAGGGACCCTAGTGTAATCTACGATATATTATATTGACAGTTTTTCCTATACTTGTTATGTCTGTCTGTGATCTGTAAAGTGGCCCTGTTTTGATTTGTTTGAACACTAAAAAAGGGGTGTGTTGTGTAAAGTAACCTTCCACTAATCCCTGCATTAAATATGTAACAAGAGAATTTCCTTTTGTGCCAACTGACACCTAGGATGGCAGCTTGGAGTGACAGCAACACGTTTGTATTAGCTGAAGGACACAGCCTCCCGATGAAACAACATACGAGGTGTCTCCACCCGGGAAGTTAACTATCAACAGGTTTGGAGGGAGAGAAAGATGGTCATTGCAAATGATGGCACGGTGAGAGACCGTCTCTCTCTCTCTATGTTACATGACACTTATTTCCTTAAGTGTGTGCCTAAGTTTCATTTTTCCAGATACCGAAACATGATGAAACATCCAGTACACGTTAAAAGACTAAATGCTGAATGGAAGTTAAATAATCACATGGCTAGATATCTCAAAACAACAAGGTGGACTGATAAACAACCTGAGAGACAGAAATAGACAGATGGAAAAGATAGAGAGATGAATGGGTTTCTAGACTGGTTAATAGATCGATAAACTAGCAGTCAAATATTTACGTTCTGTCTTGGTAGACAAGAGAACGAACAGTTAGATAAATAGGCGAGCTGTGTGTGAGAATTCCGCACGTGACGGTCGGTATTAATGTGGTGAAATACGAGAAAATAGACAGTTTCATTAGGAAACGGGAGACGAGCTCGTGCAGTGCGCTGTGTGTGTGTGTGTGTGTGTTTGTGCTGATAGGCAGTACACGCAGAAATGTTGAGGTACATTATGGTGTTGATCTGATGACAAAAACAACATAAAAGATTCTCTGAAACAGGTGCAGTGTTACTGTAAAGACCAAATCTATATGTACTAGCTGGAGTACCCGTCCGTTGTACAGGTGAAATAAAAACTCGTTTGTAACAAAAGATACGAAATTGTGCTTCTCTTTTTTTTCTTAACATAATAAACATTAAAAGTGCAATACAAATACATAAAGGTAACAATACTGAAAAGAAAGATATACAGTTTTCATGAATTCTGGGTCCCCCAGTGGCACAGTGGTATGTCTGCGGACTTATACCACTAGAAACCGGATTTCGATACCCGTGGTGGGCAGAGCACAGATAGCCGTTTGTGTAGCTGTGTGCTTAATAACAAAACAACAATAAATCAAGAATTCTAACAATAGTGGTTACATAGTTCATTATATTGCTGAGGGATATACAAAATTAGTAGTTTTCTGAAGTTAGATATGAAATTAGATGGAGGGTCCATCCCCCATCTCTCATGACCTTCCTCGTGTCATCCTGTATCACTGTGTCAAGTTTGGTGCTGATTGATCAAGGAATTTGAAAACGTATAAAGAACAGATACACAGACATACATATTGACGTTTAT
>NW_013673360.1:23914-29909 GCF_000517525.1 Limulus polyphemus
AGTTCCATCTGGGTAGTTATCAAAGTCCTAGTTCCATCTGGGTAGTTATCAAAGACCTAGTTCCATCTGGGTAGTTATCAAAGTCCTAGTTCCATCTGGGTAGTTATCAAAGACCTAGTTCCATCTGGGTAGTTATCAAAGTCCTAGTTCCATCTGAGTAGTTATCAAAGTCCTAGTTCCATCTGGGTAGTTATCAAAGTCCTAGTTCCATCTGGGTAGTTATCAAAGTCCTGTTTCATCTGGGTAGTTATCAAAGTCCTAGTTCCATCTGGGTAGTTATCAAAGTCCTGTTTCATCTGGGTAGTTATAAAATCCCTAAATATGTTTCATCTGGGCAGTTGTCAAATCCCTATCTGGAGAGTGGCCATATGTCTAAACCACGTTAATTTAAGAAGCGGTTCATGCAACTCCGTGCATGAATGAAATTTTGAGGTTCAAAGATGGCTTTTCAAATGCTGTCAAGCAATTTTATTTCATTGTGTAATAAATATCCTTTCATATTTTGTCTTAACATGCCTATGTAAATGTATGTAGTTTTCGATTTAAAAGAAGATTGCATGTTATCTAGTGTTTTCAATTTTTTTTTGTTAAACAATAGAAGTAAAGGTTTGCTGCCTGCGCCATCTGTTGGCAAAGTTTGCTTGTGTTTACGAGTATTTGAGGAATTCGTTTTTTATTATTAACTAAAGACCGGACAAAAAAGGTTTATTAATTGTCACAAAAATGTATGGACAGAATCAGTGGTGTAGTACTTGGGATTCTGTATCCTAATTTATTGTGGTTTGAGTTTAGATAATAGGATCCTGCGTTATAGCAAAAAATACGATATTTCTTTATGCAATTGAAAGAACAAGATACATTATCTTAGGCCTAAAAGATAACTGTGAAACCACAAAAATAATATTATGAGCATTTCGTCCCATAACTATTTCTTCTGAGAGATAATTGTATCAAATCACTCAGACTTTTTGAATCAGTTGTTCTGTTATTCGTTTAAAATGAATTTGTAATGAATTGATTGTAGGACTATATACATGTACTTAATATATTTTAATGAATTATTTTTTTAATTTCGTCTTACATATCATAATGCTATTTTTTTAAAGGTCGATTTTGAAAATATTGTTTCCACAAAAATGGTGAATAAGCCCTCTGTCGGTTGACAATATTTCTTTTATCTTCATATTTCCTGTTTTTTTATACGAATACACAAGTTTAAATACGTTATTGTGTATATGTTTTCTTCAATTAGGTGAAGATCTAGGCTTCTTCTATTGTAAAATATTATCAAATTTCGTTCAAATGAAACCGGTTTCTGAAAAATGTTGCTGTTTTAGAAAGGCTGGAAGAGACCTAGCGGTTAGCGTGATCGCTATTGTTATTTTCCCATTTATTTTTTCTTATTAATTCATATTGTTAAAATATTAGGTGATTAAGCACTACTAGTTTCCACAATACAATTGTTTTCAATGGATGTGTATCTGTGATTTGCATGACCATAAATAATCTTGATTGTCTCCATCTTGCATAATTTCTTAGCATAACTTTACAAGTTCTTAGTTAAGACAAAGATACAAGTGTATAGGTTTAAAGAACACCACAGCTCAGCTATCTATACTTTTACCTCTTTACAACCTTCGTAAAGAACACCACAGCTCAGCTATCTATACCTTTACCTCTTTGCAACCTTCATAAAGAACACCACAGCTCAGCTATCTATACCTTTACCTCTTTACAACCTTCCTAAAGAACACCACAGCTCAGCTATCTATACCTTTATCTCTTTACAACCTTCGTAAAGAACACCACAGCACATCTGTCAAAATCTTTACTTCTTTACAACGTTCCTAAAAAACACCACAGCTCAGCTATATATACCTTTACCTGCTTACAACGTTCCTAGGGAACACCACAGCACAGCTGTCAACATTTTTACTTTTTTACAACATTCCTAAAGAACACCACAGCACAGCTATCAATATATTTACTTCTTTACAACATTCCTAAAGAACACCACAGCACAGTTGTCAACATCTTTACTTCTTTACAACATTCCTAAAGAACACCACAGCACAGCTGTCAATATCTTTACTTCTTTACAACATTCCTAAAGAACACCACAGCTCAGCTCTCTATACCTTTACCTGTTTACAACTTTTCTAAAGAACTTCACAGCACAGCTGTCAACATTTTACTTCTTTACAACATTCCTAAAGAACACCACAGCACAGCTATCAACATCTTTACTTCTTTACAACATTCCTAAAGAACACCACAGCACAGCTGTCAATATCTTTACTTCTTTACAACATTCCTAAATAACACCACAGCACAGCTGTCAATATCTTTACTTCTTTACAACATTCCTAAAGAACACCACAGCACAGCTGTCAGCATCTTTACTCTTTACAACATTCCTAAAGAACACCACAGCACAGCTATCAATATCTTTACTTCTTTACAACATTCCTAAGGAACACCACAGCACAGCTATCAATATCTTTACTTCTTTACAACATTTCTAAAGAACACCACAGCACAGCTGTCAACATCTTTACTTCTTTACAACATTCCTAAAGAACACCACAGCACAGCTGTCAACATCTTTACTTCTTTACAACATTTCTAAAGAACACCACAGCACAGCTGTCAATATCTTTACTTCTTTACACCATTCCTAAAGAACACCACAGCACAGCTGTCAATATTTTACTTCTTTACAACATTCCTAAAGAACACCACAGCACAGCTGTCAATATCTTTACTTCTTTACAACATTCCTAAAGAACTTTTAATGATTTTTCTATTTTCTAAACAAATTACATATTATTCATTTTATATTATGATCTTTATAGATTATTCAATAACACGATATTTTTCGGATATGATGTCAATACCCGTTTTTTCGAGCTTTATTTTTGACTCATGTAAAATGTTTTTTCCCTTATTTGTCTTTGATAAGTTGTGAATACATATTTTCCAAAGCTTTATGCATGAACCTATATAATACGTTTTCCCTAAACTTTCTTTAATACAGTGTTATTACTGTTTCTTACAAAAGATTATGTATGACTCAATAAAACTGTTTTTCTGTTACTGTGTTTGATATGGTGTTAGAACCCATATTTAGAAAGTACCATGACCCCTGTAAAACTGTTTTTGCCTTCACTATTCTGATTATTTTTGTTTTTCAAAAGTACCACGACCCCTGTAAAACTGTTTTTTCCTTCATTATTCTGATTAATTTTTTTTCGATAGCACCATGACCTCTGTAAAACTGTTTTTTCCTTCACTATTCTGATTGATTGTTGTTGGTTTTTTCGAAAGCACTATGACGCCTGTAAAACTGTTTTTCCTAATGCTTTCAACAACGATATCTTAATGCTATTTAACACAAAGCTCTATGTACGACTCTTCTAAAACTATTTTCTTGTTATCAGTTCTTAAAAGCAGCGTGATCCCCGTATAACTCTTTTTTTTTCCTTATACTTTCTTCAATAATGTATCAGTATCAGTTCTTCGGGAGATCTAGGTAAAACCTTTTAGTGTGCAACCTTTTTCCTAAAGCCTTATATGTGGTCGTGTAAAACTGTTTTTTATTCTTTGATACGGTGTCAGTACCGTTCTTACAAAGCACCTTGTGTGACTCACATAAAGCTGGTTTTTCATTCATATGATGTCGATTCTTCCATGATTCCTTCTTTCATATTGTTACAGCGTATTCTATCTTTTGGTGAGTCTTTTTAGATTATTTGTAAAAAATAAAAATTACAAGTATAATTCAATTAATGATAACAAATTAGATTCTTTCTTCCTTAACCTATGTTGCAGGCTTTCTACTCGCGCACATTTGTCAGTCTAAGCTTGCAAATAAAGTTTTATTATAAGCTCTACAACTAAATCTAGCTTCACATACATCGTTTCAATACAACGTGTTAGACATATGCCTAACTCAGCTTTAATCGATTAACAAACACGCAACTCATCGAGTAAGTTAATAGCAGAATAGACGTAATTAATCTGGCTATTAACATTGCTTTGAATCACTATATTACTCACATTGAACACTTATTGAATATTTCACTCATTGTTTACTCTTATTTATAACTAATGTACGTATGTCTAGGTATTAGTCGAACTTTCTAGAGCTTAATGTCACGTGCCCTCTAACTAATGTGTCTGTAATTAAAATAGCAATATGTATCAGTCATCTCGTGCGTGTATGCATGCTCGCTCACCTGGAAACTCAATATTCCTATTGGTTAATTGTACAGTGATACTTCTACTTTTATACGAGTGCAAAATTATGACGTTCATAAGATAAATAAACACAGAAGAAAACACATTAAGTTAATTCTATCGTTTATAAATAACACAACGTCATTACATCTTAATACAAATTCCAACAGGTGCCTAAAAATCAACATCTAGGCCTAAAGTTTAAGTATGCTTTGTACGAGAAGCACGAGCTTACCCACTATACAATATGCAGTATTTATAATGAGGTAGATAAATTGGTTTTATAAAACAGAAATTTAAAAACTGGATACAAGCATGAATAATCTGCAGGACTCAAAGATTCTGAATAGCATATGAGACATTGAAAAAATTCAACTTGGCGTCCATTTTCAACATGCCCGATAAAGTCGATGATGTGGGCACAGTATTGCACTTGTCTTGATAAGTTATGCAAATGTATGAGTCTTATTGTGGTGTAATTTTTTTATATTTCTTACAAAACTTTTTATTATATTATTTAATGAAACACGTTTTATTTTTATTATAACAGTCAATCTGAACATTTGGGTGAACTCTATGCTAACTTGCAGCATTGTATTCGAGGAGTGGTGTATTAGAAAATGCACAGAAAATCTCCAGTTTAAGTTTTGATAATTCAAATGGAGCTAAAAAAATCCTTACTGGCAGTAGTTGTCAGTAATATAGAAGATGTAGGTAGAACACTTTTTGTGAGAGCCTCACTGGCAGTAGCTGTCAGTAATATAAAAGATGTAGAATTACACTTTTTGTAACATCCTTACTGGCAGTAGCTATCAGTAATATAGAAGATGTAGGTAGAACACTGTTTGTGACATCCTTACTGGCAGTAGCTATCAGTAATATAGAAGATGTAGGTAGAACACTGTTTGTGACATCCTTACTGGCAGTAGCTGTCAGTAATATAGAAGATGTATGTATTACACTGTTTGTAACATCCTTACTGGCAGTAGCTGTCAGTAATATAGAAGATGTATGTATTACACTGTTTGTGACATCCTTACTGGCAGTAATATAGAAGATGTAGGTAGTACACTGTTTGTGACATCCTCACTGGCAGTAGCTTTCAGTAATATAGAAGATGTAGGCAGTACACTTTTTGTAACATCCTTACTAGCAGTAGCTGGCAGTAATATAGAAGATGTAGGTAGTACACTGTTTGTGACATCCTCACTGGCAGTAGCTTTCAGTAATATAGAAGATGTAGGCAGTACACTTTTTGTAACATCCTTACTAGCAGTAGCTATCAGTAATATAGAAGATGTAGGTAGAACACTGTTTGTGACAGCCTCACTGGCAGTAGCTGTCAGTAATATAGAATATGTAGGTAGTACACTGTTTGTGACATCCTTACTGGCAGTAGCTATCAGTAATATAGAAGCTGCAGGTAGAACACTGTTTGTGACATCCTTACTGGCAGTAGCTGTCAGTAATATAGAATATGTAGGTAGTACACTGTTTGTGACATCCTTATTGGCAGTAGCTTTCAGTAATATAGAAGATGTAGGTATTACACTGTTTGTGACATCCTTACTGGCAGTCGCTGTCAGTAATGTAGAAGATATAGGCAGTACACTGTACACCCTTACTGGCAGTAGCTGTCAGTAATATAGAAGATGTAGGTAGTACACTGTTTGTGACATCCTTACTGGCAGTAGCTGTCAGTAATATAGAAGATGAAGGTAGTACACATATGTGAAAAAAAAACTTTAGACTTTGG
>NW_013673360.1:30267-36809 GCF_000517525.1 Limulus polyphemus
TGTACACCTTACTGGCAGTAGCTGTCAGTAATATAGAAGATGTAGGTAGTACACTGTACACCTTACTGGCAGTAGCTGTCAGTAATATAGAAGATGTAGGTAGTACACTGTTTGTGACATCCTTACTGGCAGTAGCTGTCAGTAATATAGAAGATGAAGGTAGTACACATATGTGAAAAAAAAACTTTAGACTTTGGCTCACATGGTACAGCACACGTTTCGTAAGCCGGAGATCGAGGATTCAATCCCGTCTATATCCATTTTGTTTCTAAACTATGTCTCAGTAGTTTAAACTAAACTATAGCTTATAACAACATGGGGATAATGGCTGTGTTTTTCGAAAGCGGTATAACCCCTGTAAAACTGTTTTTTCCTAATACTTTCTTTAAAAATATGTCAATACTGTTTCTTTTCAAGATCTAGGAATGGTCCTTGTAAAACCTTTTCCTCTCTCTCTTTTTTGACATAGTGTGAATGGTTGTTTTCCAAAGCTTTATGTATTATCGTGTAAAAATATTTTTTTTTACTTCTTTGATATGGTATTAATAGTCGTTTTTCGAAAACAGAACGACCACTTCCTTTCACTTTTCACAATACGTTTTTACAATATAACTTGTATGGCTCATCTAAAGGTTTTTTTTTATTCGACTTCTTCGTTTATATGGTTTCAGTACCTGTTTTTACAAATCCGTATGTGAAACTTTAGAACTGTATCCTCCCGAATAAGTACTTGCTATTCTTAAACATACTCACTATCATAAAAATATATTAGTATCTTTTTTAAAATCGTCTTTATCTTTTATATTAATTCTTTATTTAATGTCTATGCATCAGTATTTATCTTATCTTAGATATAACATGTATCTGTGTAAACTGTATCTTAGATATAACACGTACCTGTGTAAACTGTATCTTAGATATAACATGTATCTGTGTAAACTGTATCTTAGATATAACGTGTATCTGTGTAAACTGTATCTTAGATATAACATGTATCTGTGTAAACTGTATTTTAGATATAACATGTATCTGTGTAAACTGTATCTTAGATATAACATGTATCTGTGTAAACTGTATCTTAGATATAACATGTACTGTGTAAACTGTATCTTAGATATAACAGTACCTGTGTAAACTGTATCTTAGATATAACATGTATCTGTGTAAACTGTATCTTAGATATAACATGTATCTGTGTAAACTGTATCTTAGATATTAGATAACAAAATTACACTCAATTCGAGTCGTGAAAACCGTTGATTTTTATTAGCTTTTTAAACAATCATGCAAACAGTGCGATTCAGAGGTACTACTAACGACAATAGAACTGACTGTTGCGATATCTAATGGCACAATATTGTTACTACTGCTATATACAAAGTTCATGACGTACCTACTTCATTCTCTGCTTTGCTGCTAGCGGCAGATATTAAAGGTTTTACTGAATGACGTTTTGGCCAAAAAAAAACATTAACTTTATGAGTATTTATTTACATATTTTCCTAAACCTACTAGAATTAAATCAATGAAAACATGTAACTTTTTGATGGACAATGGCCTATACGAAAGCAGCTCGAATGTAAAGAGATATTAGTAAAAGCTATTACTCCACTGTAAACAACGACAGATATTGGACAAGTTACGACCAGAAGACATTCTAAATATTATAAATTAAAGAGGAGATGAATCTCTAAGCTTCAAATTCGTGTAAAGAGTTTCAAACTGTTTATTATATCACAGAACATGTAGGGATGTTGTTGTTGGTTTAACAAGAATTTAGCTGATGAATCAGATATACACAAGATCCGCCATCTACAAAAGATGAGGGAATCCGAGATCTACAAGGGACCACTTTCTGATAAGGGAATCCGTCGTCTACAAAACACCATCTTTTGATGAGGGAAATCCGTCATCTACAAAAGACCCCCTGCTGCTGATGAGGGGAGCGTTGCAAGCTGGGTTTGGGTTTCACCACTGTGAAAGAACAAGGAAGAGATGAATCAGAAAATATCTGAAAATAATTAACAAACCTTTTATTTCAATAAAAAATATATAAGGAGACATATAAATACCAAATAAAAACGTACATATATTTAGGAGTTATAACAGACACTAAGAAATGTGAGAAGTTAACGATTTTTGAAGTAAATATATTAAAAACTGGTGATCGTTTTATGTAACTGAGATTTATGAGTATAAGTCAAGCCTTTATCATAATTAACATATTTGGACACTAGACAGTTTCATTTGTAAGAACCAAAAGATATTTATATAACTCGGGCTTATAAGAATCAACATAGGTTTATCTACATGAGGTTTGTAAGAGCCAAGAGAGGTTTATCTATCTAAGGTTTGTAAGAACCATCTGAGGTTTATCTATCTAAGGTTTGTAAGAACCATCTGAGGTTTATCTATATGAGGTTTGTAAGAACCATCTGAGGTTTATCTATCTAAGGTTTGTGAGAGCCATCTCAGGTTGATCTATATGAGGTTTGTAAGAACCAAGAAAGGTTTATCTATATGAGGTTTGCAAGAACCATCTGAAGTTTATCTATATATGAGGTTTGTAAGAACCATCTGAGGTTTATCTATCTAAGGTTTGTAAGAACCAATATAGGTTTGTCTATTTAAGGTTTCTAAGAACCAACAGAGATTGGTTCTTAGAAACCTTAAATAGATAAACCTATATTGGTTCTTAGAAACCTTAAATAGATAAACCTCTGTTGGTTCTTAGAAACCTTAAATAGGTAAACCTATATTGGTTCTTAGAAACCTTCAATAGATAAACCTATATTTATCTATTTAAGGTTTCTAAGAACCAATATAGGTTTATCTATTGAAGGTTTCTAAGAACCAATATAGGTTTATCTATTTAAGGTTTTTAAGAACCAACAGAGGTTTATCTATTTAAGGTTTCTAAGAACCAATATAGGTTTATCTATTTAATGTTTCTAAGAACCAATATAGGTTTATCTATTCAAGGTTTCTAAGAACCAACAGAGGTTCTATTGAATGTTTCTAAGAATTCTCTTACCTAATTGAGATATTTCACTAACGTGGATTTAACTAGGAATTCCTACTTTAGTAAAATGTGTGGCTTATGTAGAGATACGAATGGGAGCATTTAGTTACAACATCACTGCTTCAAATGAGCTGGATTGTGTGTTATTGTGAGGCTTTACACAGCAGATATGTATAATTAATTACTAGTGGAGTAAGTAATGACACAGCTTAATGGAATGTGTTACCTGTTCTCAAGCAAATAGCACAGATATGGTCTTATTGACTTATGCCATTGGAGGTTTGTGTGACTTATTACCAGTGGATACGAGAGTGGCATACCACTTAGTATAGTAGAAATGTTTGACCTATTGTGGGTGTAGTTAACACTGTCGCTGTTTAGCAAAAATGAGTGACTTATCATGTACGAGGTTAACACGGGTTCAAGGTGTAAGTTGTGACTCTTTCGTGAAAATCGTTACCTGTCAATATTCCATCGACTTCGTTTAACGAAAGTTAAAAATACACAGTAATCCGAATCATAAAATTTCACATTAGATAAGTAAACCATTACCTGTCCAGTATCAGCTCTCATCAGTCCAGCTAGGTAAATGATAAGGAATGCCATCTATTGGAAATTCTTATAACTAAAAATGTGTAAGAGACACTTTGGAAAGCTGAACAACCTCAAGTGACAACAAAAGAAACTATTTGTGTTTCCCATCTCGAAATTTTCTCCAAATTCTGATTTTAAAAGCTTTTGTTTCATTGAACGTAAAACACCAAGAGTGTATCAAGTAAACGTATAAATCACTTTTCTGCCATTAGTGCAAGGCAGTAATAATATAAACTACTCACAGGGTGACTAACTATAGACGTGTTTTGTTTTCTTTTACTTTAGTGTTCTTATAAAATACTTTTTTTATTCAAACTCTGTGTCAGTTGTCTTGAAAAATACTTCTTCATTGTACTATGTAAGAAAAGACATTTTCTTCCCATTTTTTTAACTAACGTGATGTTATAAAAATTACAATTATTATGAAAATTCATCAATTTTTTTCAATAAAATGCACGCTTATTTGGTTAAAATATCTGTAATTAATTACTTAATTAATTAATTACCTAGTTCTTTGTTGTCAGTTAAATCTCTGTCGCACTCTGTATCGGAGGGTTCAAGACCATCAGGAAGTGCTGAGGACGAGGCTAAGTGTATTGGACTGTAGAGGGAGCCCTGAGAGTAGTCACTTCTGTGAACGAGATTAGTCCCTTGCTTAAAAAGACCATAACATAGGCCTTGTTGAGTATTTTCGTATATTTATCAAATAAAATTAATCATACTTGTAAAACACCAGAATAATTCACTTTCTATCACTTCCATTTTTTTTTTCGCTACTGCCTAGGTAGACTGATAAAACTTGATACCAACACCTCTAACAAAGTTTCGTGATCGAAAACCTTACATAAGCCACTTAGTTTTTCACATCAGTTGGAAAAGATGATGAAGTTATAAAACTAACGGTACAGATGAAAAAATACGATGTGTGAATTTCAACAAAGTTTACATCAGAAACCAGGAAGTTTACATCTACGGTTTATAATAAAATAAGTCTAGTTGAAAAAAACGTTTATTATTTTTTTGGAATGTCCAAAATATAAAAAAACGTGTTTATTATATTTCTTCTTACAATGATGTCTGACAGATTACAAAATACGTTTATTATAGTTGTCCTTATAGGGATGTACGATATATATATATAAACATGTATATTATATTTTTCCTTATAGGGATATCCGAACTATATATAAAAACATATTTATATTTGTCTTTATAGGTTGTCCTAAATATATATAAATATACGTTTATTATGTTTGTCGTTATAGGGATGTCTGATAGATAAATATATATATATATGTTTATGATATTTGTCCTGATAGGGTTTTTGGTTATATATATGTATATATAAACATGCTTATTATAATTCACTCGTTCATTGAGTTTTCAACGTTTAATAATTCTATTAGCCCACATGCAGAATTTCTTACTTCAAACCGTGGCTTGGAGTCGATAATTTCATTCCCTTGAAAGAACTGTTAGGATACACTGTCTGATCAAGGTTTTTTGGCCTGATTGGTTTTCGTGGTTGCTCGTAACCATCGAGACGGTCCGTGGTGCTCTCTAGTGACGAATAAACAAATTATTAATATTTTCAATAAATTAAATTTTAGAGTTTATAACGTATACTGTGATAATTAGAGGAACGACCATTAGAAATAATAATTATAATAAATAGTAATTTCATTAACTCTGTGAAACATAATAATTTAAATAATTGGAATGGGTAACTCGAGGAAAAGTAACAATTAAAAGAAGTGGACTGAGTACATTCAAGAAAAAAGTAATTAGAATAATTTGGATGAGTGTTTCTAGGAAAAATAATAAGTATAATATTTGAGTTGTGTACCTCCTAGGAAAAATAAAATATAATTACTGGTTTGAGCATTTACCAGAAACATAATACACCATAAACGAAAATAAAATGTTAATTATTCTGGTGTCATTGAGCCTTTTTATAGTTCATAGTTAAATACTTTATGTACATTGGAAATTGTTTGTGTGTTCATTAATTATGCAAGTAGTACAAACTAAATCATGTTTCATAGTTTAGATTTTTTCATATACAATCGAAGCACGATATATTGAATTGAGAAACAAATGCAAAGTCTGAATAGACAAAGTTCGTTCTATTCTATTTTAAAATAAACAAGGGTCGATCTATTGAACAAAAGCTACTAAGGTTAGTTTGGGGGATAGCTATAAAACATAATTTAAATAATGTGGAAAATCCTGATTCAAGCTCAATATGTAATATTACAACTTGACTCACCACATTCGGAGCTTACGTCACTTCCGGCTCTAGAATCTGAGGTTTGGTCAAACAAGGCCTTACACTTAGTTCTCCTCTAAAAGAGGGGATATTAAGTAGATCAGTTCTACACCGAATAATAAATCATGTTAAAACAAATCAGAAAAAATAACGCGCAACTGATTTGATTGGTTAGCCGTAAATGTATTCGACCAGTTGAAATCATTATCAAGAAATATACAGTCCGCATACTGTATTACTTATTTGACGCTAATATTGTTCTACAGTTTCTAACAATTATTAAAAGTGATTATCTTAATTGAAAGAAATATACCTCATATATTAAGGAAACAATACACAAACATCATCCTGTGAGAAATATAGATGGATAACTACGGAAATGAGAATAAATTATACCTCTTATTGTATAATATTAATTATTCTTATGGTTCATTAAGTTGTACATTTAATTAATATGATATGAATAATTCTTATGGTTCATTAAGTTGTACATTTAATTAATATGATATGAATGATTTTCTGGTTCATTAAGTTGTACATTTAATTAATATGATATGAATAATTCTTATGGTTCATTAAGTTGTACATTTAATTAATATGATATGAATAATTCTTATGGTTCATTAAGTTGTACCTTTAATTAATATGATATGAATA
>NW_013673361.1:0-10703 GCF_000517525.1 Limulus polyphemus
CGAGGCAGTTGTGGGATATTTAAAAACACTTGCTTATTGTGAGGTTTCAAATTAAAAGATAAAATACACGCTGGATGGGAGGAGACAGGTTTGGTCGCTTTGTTGAAACCTTTGCTTTTAAAGAGAAAAAATGTCTGGTTAGAAAGACTATATAATTTATGTTACCAAGAAAGTGATCCCGTTAATTTTCATGAAAACAACAACTTTGGTTTTTCCATAGTGTTATGGTTTGCTAAGTTATAATTTCCCCATTCTATGGGCAAACAAAACAATCAGGTGGTTAGCAAGAAATGTTCACAAACGAATAATTGTGAGATGAGACGCTTTGACTGTTCATTAGCGACCTCTACTTGGGATCATACAAATAAAACTGAAACCTCCAATGCTATAGATCTTTTTATATCAATGTTTTAATTTCTTCGGGTTTGAGACAAGGGTGAGAAACAGTTACATTCAACTAAGTTACTCTAGCGGTGATAATGTGTTCACTATAGCTGTACGTCAAAACTTTCAGAATCAGCACCCTTTGGAAGATTTAAAACAATTTGGTTAAAAATTATGTGTCCACCTATTAAAGATTTGAAGAAAATTTTGATCAAATGATTTGTTCACCTACTGGAAGACTAAAACAACTTTTGATCAAATGATTTGTTAACCTACTGGAAGACTAAAACAAATTTTGACCAAATTTGTTTTAGTCTTCCAGTAGGTGAACAAATCATTTGATCAAAATTTGTTTTAGTCTTCCAGTAGGTGAACAAATCACCTTTTGATCAAATGATTTGTTCACCTACTGGAAGACTAAAACAAATTTTGATCAAATGATTTGTTAACCTACTGGAAGACTAAAACAACTTTTGATCAAATGATTTGTTAACCTACTGGAAGACTAAAACAACTTTTTATCAAAATGATTTGTTAACCTACTGGAAGACTAAAACAAATTTTGATTAAATAATTTGTTCACCTACTGGAAGACTAAAACAAATTTTGATTAATGTAATGTCTTAGCAATTGGTGGGTTAAGCCTAACTTTAACCATTGATAAGTTCGTACATTTTCAATAACGTTTACTTACTGCTTAACGTACGATAATTATTCGTCCTTGAGGCAAGTAGTTCTTTTCTTGTTCCATTAATTTGTTCATCTGTTCCTGTCTTACATCGCTAAGATACAAAATGAAAACATTCTTTCAAACCCACACTTTTTTTCTCTACCAAGACAACTTTTTTTAGTTGTATATTATTACATAAAGTTTATAAAACATTAAATAACTGGCACGTTAAAATCGTTGATTTATACACGTAGACGTGGGATGTAAAGTTTGTGGGAGGAAATAACTCAAACTTACTAGGAGTGCAAGATGAGTCCTAGGAAGGTTCGGGCACGTACTCCCCCACCCCCCACCTGAATAGATCTACAATTAGAATGATAATTTGGGCCTGTTGTGATGTGAAGGGAAACAAACGGTAGAAGCCAGGTAAGATAGCACAACCGAAATGAACGTGGAAAAAAGCAACGTGATGACCACCTTACATGACCCCTTACTTTTTCTCTTGACTTTTATATATTCAGCTACCAAATTTGCGTTACATCTTTGTTTACATAATGAGTGATTAGGAAGAATAATTATAATTAAATTTTCACGATTGTTTTTTTTTTTCTTTTAGAGAAAGTATAAGTATTAGCATTTTTAAACTCAACATGCGACACACGGGAAGATGAGAGACCTCTAGGGGTCAGGTATAGCCGTTCATAACATTTAACTACTAACCATAGAGAAAGCAACTAGTCAGCAGCACCCGCCGCCATGAGGATTTTGACCAACTTTGAACCGAATAACGGGACTGACTGTCACTCTTGTAATGCTCCCACACTTAAAAGTGCGAATCGTGTTTCACACCTTCTGATCCTCAGGCCGAAACGATAACAAGTTATTGAAGAAAGTTTAACCAGTTACATTTCTAGTTTCATAGAAAGACAAAGTTATAAAAAAATAACCAATTAATGTTGTTTTTTTAAAAAAAGAACTGGTGAAAGTTTTTATCATATAGTAAAAAAAAAAGATTGCTTATACTAACGGAAGTGATTTGGCCCACCGGAAGAACCATAACAGCGTGTTTAGGCAGTACTGGTTTTCTTTCCAAAGATCGCTCATTCTGACCTTCTCTGGACTTGCACGTGTCCTGACGGTCAGAGGTCGACCACTCTATCAAGGAAGAAAAAAAGAACAACACAAATATAGACAATATGAACACGAAACATAAACATAATGACTTCAACCGTACGCTTTCGCATAACATCTAAAAGAACCATTAAGAAATATAATTGAAATTCGAAAATTAACCATGAGTATAGCTGTAAGCTGTTGTATAATAAAACATATATTTCAGACAAGCGTCATGTAAATCGGATACACGCATGAGCATTTACTTTAGGTTTTGGTTTCAGTTCGGGACGATTAGGGACAATATCTACTGCATCGAACTTTATCGTTAATTTCAAACGAATTATTGCTTGGTTTATCACAGCGTTTTTAGTGTCTAAGCTGTCAATATTACTTTGATGGCTGATACAGTTGGTTTTTTATCATATCTGATGTCAGTATCCTAAGTTTACACCCGTTTACCTCCTTTTAAAAACCAAGAGTGGCAAGACTAACAGGAAGCTATAACGGGAAAATAACTCTGAATTATTTGAATTTCACCTAGTTTAAGTAAGAAATAGTCAGGGCATAATCTTAAAATACGATAAACACAATATCAAAACCACTGTGTGTGTGTTTTAATTGACACGACGGACAGAGGCCTTTACTGGAGAATACTCTAAATCTTGGAAAGTCTTTATTCTGTAGCCCCCCCCCCCCCAGTGGCACAGCGGTATGTCTGCGGACTTACAACGCTAGAAACTGGGTTTAGATACCTGTGGTGGGCAGAGTACAGACAGTCCATTGTGCAGCTTTGTGCTTACTTACAAACAAACGACTTTATTTTGTTTGAGAAAATGTAACGTTATATATATTAGACTATAACGTCATGATTTTTTAGGTGACTGATGATCATTCCTATACAATATAAGGGCCTCAAGACATCACTTGACCAGCCAGTGGGAAAGGTTACTGTTTACCTACACACATAGTATGGTTAACTTTGAAAAAACCTTTCCCGCGTGAAGACAAAAGTGAAAACTTAGGTGAATGACATAGAACAACAGGTAACTAGAGCGAAAGAAATTTAACGACTTTGTTATGTGTTATGTGAAAACTGCACATACGCTTGAACAGATTAAAGTGTTTGATAATTTCTATACTTCCACATGGTGGGGATAGTTGATATATTTGTAGACAAACCTGAACCCTACGATCTTACAAATGGATCTGGGCTACATCACTGAGCTACAATCGAGCCACCTACACACCAATTGTCTTTAAGTTGTAGCTTGAGAACTGAAACTCATGGAAATGTAAGCATTTAAATCAGTAAATAAAGTATCTTAGAAGCGTGTGTGTGTGTTTCATACACGAACCTTCTAAAAATTATTGCAGATATTTCAAAATATAAAGTGAAAAACACTGAATACATGCTTGTAATGTAGTAACGTGGGGGTGCATTTACAAAAATTGTTTTGTGCTTTAACGTTGTTTATAGTCATTATTTTTAAAATCATTTTTACACGTTCAACTGATAGGTTAACATGATTGAATTTACTAATTCATTATTTTTCGTTTCTTCTCATCTTCCACCAGGTGGCAAGCTAAGGATAACCAATGTTGTTTCTTCTAAACCTGTTCCGAATTACCACCTACAAAAATAGCTCGAAATCAGTCAGGACAGTATTCGGTTGTCTAAAGAGATAAATATAAGATGGATGTTTTATGATGAAAAAATATATCACACGATACGTGAAACCGAAGTTACACGTGTGAATATTGTATTTGACAATTTGTTAGAAACCTGAAAGGTAACTGACTTTAAGGTTGTTTCTGTTTTTGCAACAGAGGGGTACTGTGTCTAGAAGTTAGTTTATGTAGAGGTAGATCATGTGGCGCCGTATAGTTTTATTTATACAAAAATTACTACCCCCAGTGGCAGAGCGGTATGTCTGCGGATTTACAACCCTAGAAACTAGGTTTCGATACCCATGGTTGGCAGAGCACATATAGCCCGCTTTGTAGCTTTGTACTTAGCTACAAGCAAACGAACAAAACAGTAAAATAAACAAACTATGAACTCATACCGAACGAATTCGTCTAGTAAGAAAAAAACCCCAAAACAATGTCTGACCGGTTTAGCTGCTCATAATTTATCATTTATTGGACTACTTTATGAGTGAAATATTCTTCCTCGATAGACAGTATTTTTATTTTAGAAAGATTGATACTCTTCCTAGAGACCTATAGAAAAACATATCCGTTCATAAACGGACAATATGACATTAGTGAAACTGGAACACTTTTCAGGCTCATCGCGAAAACAGGTATTCCACCAGAAGATCAATGATTTGAGTCGTATACAGGGGGAAAAGAATCTTGTCCAATGTTGTATAAGCATACTAAGAAAAATATTTCTCTCTCTAATTTCTTTCTTTCTTTCTTTTTTTTAGTGAAATACAAAGTGCAAAGTGACGAAACGATTGGATAGAAGTGGAATAAATGTTATTTAGGAAACATTTAACATTCGACTTGAGGGGAGAAATAATATAGAGTCTTCATAACACATTGAGAAGACGTCACCTGCAAGACTTTTGAACCAAGACTAGTCTAAAACCTACGCAAAAACGTATTTCAAACATAGAGAAACATAAGAAGATTCCTTGCCATAAAAATGTACCAACCACCTATTTAATGGGATAATACTTTCAAAAGAGACTCAAAAAAGAAAATAAAGATATAATCCTGAGAGAAAGTACCAATTAGCATTTTTATATGAGCTAATTTGATTATCTTATGGTATCCTTGGTAGAAGAATGTCGTATGTTTTGAGAAACGTCGTAATAGCAAGTCCTGAAAAAAAAGACATATATATATATATATTTCAACTTTTACACTGATACTACAGCAGTATTAACCGAAGAATAGAAATGGTAGATAGCTTGAAGAAAAGATACGACGAGGTCAACCCAGTAACTGGTGACCTGGGAACGAGGAGGAAGAAGGAATCGTAAGAGGAGAGGACGCTGATCTTTGACCAATATAGTGAGGTAGCAATCTTGCCTAGCGGCTTGCAGACAGGAGGAATAGGTAGCCCTGATGAGAGGCTTTGCAGTTGGAAGAGACCGTAGACTGTACCGGTAGGAACTCCTTCTTCGTGGTTGTTAAAAACCGAGGAGACAAAGGCCCGGATGTTGGCTCTTGATGGACGACGACGCTTGCCGAGGGAGCCTTTCTGTGAGAGTTCACTTCTTTCCTTCTGGAAGCTGTGGTCCAAAAGGGTATTTGACTGTTGTAAAAGAAATATATATATATATAAGCCGGATAACACAGAAATATGAGGAACTAACCAGAATGTAAAACAAGTGTTAAATACTATCAAAAAGTTGCTGACAAAACAAAGGTTTAAAAGAAAATCATTTGGTCCACGCTTCTCGGAAACGAAGTTAAAATGTATTGTTATCTAACTCCCAATGACTATGATGTATCTGTAAAGATAAATCTTCACTTAACTAACGCCTTGCGACAGTGAAATATTGCTGTACTTTGCCCCCAAAATAGTAGTAGGGAAATGTACTCTGACCTGTGAAACCATATCAAAATGGTTTTTGAACATATTTCGTATGAGAATGTTTTAAGTGTGATTCTTATACAGTGGTTGAGTATGTTGTAGTTAAATGATTTTGGAACCTCACGACGTAATTACAGTTCATGTCGCCATATCTGGGCATGCTCTATCTGACGATCTTGCATCTTTACAATAAACCTGAAGTGTAGTTTCCATTGTGAAAGGCTTTGTCAATAAGGCTTTCATGTCCAAAGCACACCCCTCCTCCCTTAGGCTTTCCATATGCCATCTAATGTACGAAGAGGACAGTTTTCCAGTGCACGTTTCAACAGTCCACTTATATAGAAATTCATAGTCTACTGCGTCTGGTAGCCTGACTGGTATATCTTTGAATGAAATACCATAAATACCCGTTTCATTTTCCAGTTGTTTGAGGTATGCAACTATTGAACAGATATGTCATTGAAGCAGCCTGTGTACCTGTGGCTTGTGTTGCTTTCGCATATGGTGATCCTTCTTTATTATGTCGGATACTTTTTCCTGGCTCACATGGACGGTTTTTACTACTGATCTTTGTGTTCCTGGATTCTTAACTATTACAAAACGCTGAACTTTCCTTACTACAGCTGGGATACATCTAACTGCAGGTCTATTTTTGGATGGTCATGGTACCCCAAGATGATTCATACTCCTTTGCTTCCAATGCCATTAAGTAGAAGAGGTATTACTACCTTAGAAAGTTTTAAATCCGCGATCTGAACTTATCTTTCGGATTTGAATGTATGAATATTTTGTGTCAGAAAGGGATGGTACATACCTTTCCTAAACGCAATATATTTTCGATGGTATAATACTACCTACAAACGGAAAATAAGTCAAAAATGTAGTTCTGGTAAAACCGTTTCACTGCGACTTTATATCAGCTGTGGATATCACGTGACTTGCCGATTTTCATATTCAAAATCGTGTTCATATAATGTACTCGACCATCTGTACAACAGAATTTTGTGCGTTGTCATAGTATGAAAATGTTTTTTGTGTGTTTTATGTGAAATAAAACGAAATAACTGCTGCCAACCAACAAGCAATAAAATCCCATCAGCTCTCTTCTTTAATCTAAAAATATCCTCTCCCCAAAAAAACATACAAATATTGCCTATCCCAGCACTCCATGGACTTATATTTAACATCTTTGGTATTTTCCCTTTCTGGAGCCCCCCTCAGTGGCTCAGTGAAACAAAATTGTCACTGCTTTCTCTCCCTCCCCTTCTTTCTTCCTCCTTTTCTTTCTTTTTTTTTCTGGTGGGATGGAAGAAAATTGGGTGTATCCCCAAACCCGGCTTCGACTTCGGATATGAGGTCTATATTTCAAAGTATTATCAACACGCTATTAGCTGAATACCTGTTTCTATCAGCAAAATAACCTTAGTAATTCTGACCATAGATTGTCCTAGTGATGTTTTTATCATCCTTCTGACATCGTTCTTACAAAGTTCATTGATTACGTGGATTTTAAGAAACCCGCATTACGTTGACCTTAGAAGACCCATGCTACGTTAACCTTAGGTGCTTCTTGCAATGTTAACCTTGAGTGGCCCTCATGATGTTGACCTCGGCGACTCTCGTAATGTTGACATTAGAACATCACTACTGATAACGCGAATTGTTGATCAACATTTAAGATATATGTGAACTTGCGACCTTCGTTTGAGCTCTCTTTTTTTTTTGGGGGGGGGGGGTAGCCGAATAAAAGTGAAAAACAAAACAAAACGTGACTTTAATCAAACTAAAGTGGAATTACTGTTACGTCCGAAAGTAGAAATTCACCCCTTATGTTTGGAGAAGCACCATAATTTATACTCTACCTCCACCTCTTATTTGGTTTGAATAGAAGTTTTTCAGAAAGTGTAAATTTTGTTATATTATCTCAGCGTTGAGTAACCATATAAAGTCCACTTAAGTGTTTTATGTGAGAATCTAACTTGAATCACTTTCATATGTCACTTGAAAACCTCGCTGACAAGTTCTGAAAATGTCGTAAAATATTGTTCAAATCATTGACCTGGCCTTGAAGTCTGCTGACTGTTATAGCTCGCCAAGGTCTACTAGTTGCTCTAATTAAAAGTTGTTTTATCAGAATAGTATCGATATATTACACTTGAAACGCTATGATAAGAAAAATAATATTATCGGCCTTGGATTGATGTTGACATTCGTTTTATGCATATCACACATCAAAGCGGAGCAATTGCAATATTACTCAAGAATCCTCTGGTGGTGTCATATGGAAAATTAGAATTTTTCTCTAACGTCGAAATTTCTGAAATTTTGTTTAATTTTTAAATAAATCTGCGGAATTAAAAATGTTAGTGAAATAAAACACAAAACAGTATTCGCTTCTGGTTAAAGAATATATTCTAAATAGTATACGAGATTGAGACATCCCTAATTCAGCAGTTGCAAAACAACTTGAAGTGAATTTTGTAATGTTATTTTAAAATAATAATAACCTTGAAGTCAGTTTTTATTTAAAATGATAATATGAGGTCGTGTATTTTCTAATAAAACAGTTTTTATCTTATGATAAAAGCAAAACACTTTAGAATCATTTTTTCCAAATGTTAGGCTTACAATTTACATCGGTAAAAATTTTAGCGTGATTTTTATTTCGACTGTTAGGCCTACTGGATATACAGTGTAAAAAAAAAAAAAGGCTAACGTGATTTTCATTCTGACTCTTAAGCCTACAGATTAAATTGCTTCGACAGCTTTTGGTGTTAAACCGTGTAACATAGAAATTTGTTTACTCTAAATAATATGATTTTTGGCTGTCACCAAGTCCAGTCTTCAGGTGATAAGTTCTAATAATAAAAGAAAGGCCTAAGCTAGGCAGTGACATTGTTAAGTTATGTTCGCCAATTGTCAATTAAAGGCTTCTTAGTAATATAAATATATACTATGTTGTTGGGCTTAGGAGTCTTCTACAGTAGCTGTATGTGACTTGTTGGCGATAAATTCAACGATAAATGAACAATCAACAAGCACTCCACTTGTTTTCAAAATAATGCATATATATATATGAATATTCGAACTGGTTAAACGCATGTACAATAAATTCTTTACACTATATAGGTTATACGCATATCATAAACATTATATATATATAGTTCTCTTCTTCTTGTCAAAAGTCCACTAAGGCCTATTCAGTTGCTTTAGAATTTCAGTTGACAAGCCGAACTACCTTTCTCTATTTCTATCGCACGAGTATTTCGTGTTTAATTCACTTACAATTATAGCGTAAGTTACAACAGTCGCATTCTATTCTTCCAGTAATCGTCTGGTCCTCGTACTTCAGATATTATCTGTCCCTTTTGTCAGAGTGCACTCAGGCTAGTTCAATTTCTTTAGAACTCTTTGACGGAATAAACGATACTTCTTTTCTCTTTTAAAACTGTTTATTTTCCTATAACATATTAATCGTTAGGCCTTTCACTCCTAGGTAGTTAACTTTCCTTGGCCGAACTTCTACTTCCCGTGACTAAATTTTTCGTCTGCTCTGTCTGCCTGCCATTTCCGCTAGTCTCACACTATTTATATGTTTATCACTTAATCGCCTGCCCGCCTTCTAGAAACCTCTATATTCTCGACGTCAATATATTGCAAGCGATATTCAATAGTCTCGACATCAATGAATTATAAAAACAGCTTCCAACAATCGTCTGCTTTTAACTCTCTTATTATAAACAAAACTGAACAATCAAAAAATATTCACTCATAAAATAAATTAATCAATAATATCTATACTAAACAGTCTTTTATATCATGATAGACATGCTTGTATTACACGCTCGTGATATGAAATCCCTAATGGACTAATTATGAGGAATGTGTACACACATACGTGTTTCTGGAAGGGAGGCATCAAGCCTATTAAGGCATCTATTTAGAAAATAATAAAAATAAACTTACCTGCACATCAGGGAAGTCCATCAGTGGGATCCTATAAATATGATTACAAAAATATAAAACTGATTTTTTTTATTGTTTACAAATAAAATGAATTTAATATTACATTCGTATACTCAGATATTTTCTTGAAATCTAGAGGGATAGATGTCAGCACCATATAGGATTTTTAATAGTTATTAGGTTTAAACTACTATTACTTTTTTATGTTATATTTTGACAAGCAGTAAAATACGTACAAAATTTGTATTGCCTTGTTTTAATACCTTTGTAAAAAGTATGCTTGATTTGGATTTAAATATTTGTAATATATAACTATTTATTAATCGGGGTTTTGTGGTGATTTTACTTATCAATCATTTGAAGAAAGAAATAATTAGTTTAATATCGTAAAAACAAAATTATCACTTAAATTTTAAAGGCGTTTGACACGTTTAGTGTTTCATGTTATGACACAAAACTGTGTGGATACATGAATCACACACTGAGTAAAATAGTAAATTATTTATTGAAATACTAGTGATATATATTCTTTTCCATGTCCATAATATTTCATCTATTAAATGCACAAATTCAAATCCAAATATTTTATGTCATTGTTTAGCAAGAACACTCTCTAACTGTTTTTTTTAATAGTGACCTAACTTTCTTTGTGATCAAAAAGTTGTTTCGTGTTATATCGGACCACTTTTATAAAAACAAAGCAGCATTATGATTCTGTTCGTTAATAGCTATTTAATTTTCTGAATAAAAAACATATAGCTTTTTATTTCGTAAGACCATTATTAGAAAAACGAAACAGCATATAGGCGTGTTTCTTTTACTTGTGTAAATCAAGAATTTTTATCGAAAAACGTTTCGCCAGTGCATGATTAAATGTGGTTATTCGGTAATTTTGTGCTTCGGTCAATGCCAAGGACTTTTTTTTTTCACTTTCTACACGTTTTGTCTTTTCGTAGTGTGTTTCAACGTCGTACCGACTGTCTACGTCGTCCGTTGGGAGGTCGGTACCGTAACGGT
>NW_013673361.1:10788-13889 GCF_000517525.1 Limulus polyphemus
ACAAGCAGTAAAATACGTACAAAATTTGTATTGCCTTGTTTTAATACCTTTGTAAAAAGTATGCTTGATTTTGATTTAAATATTTGTAATATTTATTAATTGGGGTTTTGTGGTGATTTTACTTATCAATCCTTTGAAGAAAGAAATAATTAGTTTAATATTGTAAAAACAAAATTATCACTTAAATTTTAAAGGCGTTTGACACATTTAGTGTTTCATGTTATGAGTAAAATAGTAAATTATTTATTGAAATAATAATGATATATATATATTCTCTTCCATGTCCATAATATTTCATCTATTAAATGCACTAATTCAAATCCACATATTTTATGTCATTGTTTAGCAAGAACACTCTCTAACTGTTTTTTTTAATAGTGACCTAACTTTCTTTGCGATCAAAAAGTTGTTTCGTGTTATATCAGACCATTATTAGAAAAACAAAACAGCATATGGGCGTGTTTCTTTTACTTGTGTAAATCAAGAATTTTTATCGAAAAACGTTTCGCCAGTGCATGATTAAATGTGGTTATTCGGTAATTTTGTGCTTCGGTCAATGCCAATGACTTTTTTTTTTTTCACTTTCACACGTTTTGCTTTTCGAGTGTGTTCAAGCACGACTGTCATCGCTGGAGGTGACCAGGTACTCCTAAGTAGGCTAAGAAAGATGTGCTTCGCTTGTGTTGTGAGATCACTTATTACCACGCACAGGTAATGGCAGAATAACTACAAAGCACGTCGTGATTTAAGGCTTACGGAAAGAAAGAAAAAATTATCACGTTCCGTTAATAATAATAAGATGAAAAAACAAGTTTTATTATGCTAAGAAGATTTAGCTGAGTGTATCATGCAAAATACCATCTCGAGAAGAATGAATTAAAAATTAGTGTTCAAACTTATATCAAGAGCAAAGACACCAGAAACTTAGGAAGAAGACATAGCCCGTGAAAGACGTTAATCCTTTTTTAGTACACGGCTGACCGTTTTCACATATTTGTTATAAACAAATCTTACTTAAAAGCAAATAAAATTCATATAAAATGTATATAAACTTAGTGATATGTTGTGTTTACATATGTGTGTGTATATATATACATATATAGCTAGATAGATAGATCAGTTTCACAAATCTATTACTGACGACAATATGTTGAATTTGAAGGCAAAATTTTAAATATTACTTACTGAGTATTTAAAAAGTTTAAATTGTTAAATTAAAAAAATTAAAGTACATCCTATTTCAGAGACCCCCAGCAGCTCAGCTGTAAGTCTATAAGCTAACGACGCTATTGGGCAGAGCACAGACTCCCCATTGTATTGCTTTGCGCTTAACAAAACCAAAATCAATTTTATTTTAGGCTATAGAACCATTAAACATTAGGAGTTGTACGGTGGATGCTTACGTTTATTGTAAATATATGGTTTCTTTAACAGATGGGCCGGACACAGCCTAGAGGTTATCGTGCCAGGTTGTTAATCAGAAGATTCAGGGTTCGGGAACCGTTAAGGAAAAACGCGTACCGTGCTTTGAAGGCCGAGGAGACGTTACAAGAGTGAGAATCAACCCCCAGAGCTGGAAATGGATGCTCTTGAAATTAAAAAGCACAAAGCTCTGACCACCGCAGGTATCGAAACCATATTTTTTTAGCGTTATAAGCCCTCTGACTTACTACTGAGCCACCGGACCGGAGAGCATTGAAATAAGACAATTATTATAAGACACGTGATACGTAACAATGTATCTTCTTTTTTTTTTGTATTAACGATATTATAGTTTTAAATATTATGTTTCAGATCATATTAACTATATTCGATTTAAAAAAATATATTAAGTTGCATATTTTGTTACAGAGCACAAGTAACAGATATGGTACAATCTGAAAATACAAACAAACGGTTAAAATCGCACAAAGAGGAAACGATTTCATTGGTCATCATTTCAACTAATCAATCTTCATCATACTTCAGTGATCGCTTTGGTTGACTGATGGTTACATAATTAAGTTTTGTTCCTTAACAGCGATTTTAACCAATTCTTTGTATTTTATTTCGTTTGATTATTCAACAGATTGGGTTTGATTGTTCGTTTTTTTCCAGAAAGTCGTGAAAAACTACACAAGCGCCATCTGCGTAAAATTGTCCCTAATCTGAAATTGATAGACCAGAGAAATGGTTCTCAAACCTGGAGCTGCGAGTTTACGAAAAAACAAATTATGTAGCAAAATAAAAAAATAAAAAAAAGGCTGTATGGTTTGGTTAGAATACCAAGCTTTAAAAATATGTTTAAGACATGACTATTTAAGTAACGAATTGTTATTAATTAAGTATATAGCTATTGATAGAGGATTTGAACGAAATATAGTAGACAAAGCACTTAAGATATTTAACAAATGTGTAAAAATACAGTTCAAAATACCAACTAAACTTTAAGTTTACCTTACGTTCCAGGTTTAACAAGTCAATTATATAAAGTATTTAAAAAACATAATAATTGTTATCCTAACTTCAAATCAATATATATAAGATAAAAAACATGATAGGGAATACTAAAGATAAAATATAATTAACAGATAAAACGGGTATTAACGAGATAGACTGTGAATGTGGTAGTATTTATATTGGTCAAAATAAAAGCAATTTAAAACAAAGATTATCAGAACATAAAGGTTACATAAGAAATTATAAAATAGAAACTTTACCTGTAGCCGAATATCTAAAAACTAACCAACTTTAATTTGGGCTCAACCTCGTAGTATTGTAGCATTAAATATTAGAGAAACATTAGAAATAATGAAATATAAAAAACAAAAAGAAGTATTAAATAGAAACGAAGGACCAGCAAGTCAATACGTTGATATATGACGAGATATATTATAATAATTATTTGAAAAAGTAGACCGAGGAAATATGTAAATGACGTGAAGCATTAAAAGTATAAAGCATGGCTTGTAAGTGTCTTGTAAATAACTCCTGAACATGACGTAGAAGACGTCAAAACTAGTACTTTTAGGGTGTATTTTAAAGCGGAAATCATACGGCTTCAATAAATTTTTAATTGTGTAAATAATAAAGTAATTTTTAATTATTTATTATAACCCTAA
>NW_013673361.1:14750-16080 GCF_000517525.1 Limulus polyphemus
GAAAAAATACTTGGAAGTTCAGTTATCTCTCAATAGATGGAGAAAAAATTAAGAAAAAATACTTGGAAGTTCAGTTATCTCTCAATAGACGGAGAAAAATACTTGGAAGTTCAGTTATCTCTCAATAGATGGAGAAAAATTAAGAAAAAATACTTGGAAGTTCAGTTATCTCTCAATAGACGGAGAAAAATACTTGGAAGTTCAGTTATCTCTCAATAGATGGAGAAATAAATAACAAGGAAAAATACTTGGAAGTTCAGTTATCTCTCAATAGATGGAGATGATTGTGAACTTTTATAAAAACTTTTATTTAAAATACCAAAGGAATAACAAAGTTTTCAATACCCCATATCAACTGTAGAAATGAATAAAAACCCTGAAGTTTGTCCCTGAAGAAGAAAGGAACACCTTTCGAAAGTGCTCGGGTTATAGGGAATTTATTCATTTCTATTAAGACTTCTTGAACCTGCGTGTTTTTCCAACATCATGAACTGCAGATACTTCAAGTGGATCCATGAACAATAATTGTTGCAAATCTTTTTCATTGTTCCTAATAGAATATCTAGCCTTCAACTAACTCAAGTTTAACATGTTGATGTATTTAACCACTCTCACATTTGTTTATGGTCAATATCAGTGCCATCCTTTCCACATCTTTACCTGACTTTAAGGAATAAAACATTACTTGCACAACAAACATCTACAGGTACTGGTCCAATAATTATTCAGTTAAATCCTTTGAGGATTTTGAGTTTAACCTAATGTGATTTTAGGTTGGTAACATGAAATCCAATACATACACCAGTAAAGATATGTTAGCAAACTCGTTGATAATAATTTACAAGAAATGAGTATGTTCTTCACAACATTTATTATATTTCAATAACTTGCACTGTAGTTAGTTAGGTCTATTAAACTGATTTTTATTTTTACTTTATTTTAAACCTGGTGTAAGTTAACACACAATATTAATAATGGAACAATGAAATAGATGTCATAGTAGCAGTGATAGCTTGTACCTGATAATAGGTGTAATAAATAACGTCTATATCTTAATCACACCCAAACTACAGATTGTAGTAAAAGAGAAAGTTACTTTAGGTGTCTCTATTTATTTATACACGAGTTTCATAGCTGTAAGAACACTGGTAACAATCGTTGTGGCAGAAAATGCCTATATAGTATTTGAACTGAAAACCTCTGAAATAACCTCCAACTCTGTGAAAAATAATCGTATTTTGTTAACCAGGTAAACATAGCTCAGTTAATAAAACTCCCTCTTTAATTGCTTATATCTTGAAAAATATTGAATAATCACAAAATGCTTAAA
>NW_013673361.1:17080-27505 GCF_000517525.1 Limulus polyphemus
TCACAGAATGCCTAAATAATCGTATTTTGTTAACCAGGTAAACATAGCTCAGTTAATAAAACTCCCTCTTTAATTGCTTATATCTTGAAAAATATTGAATAATCACAGAATGCCTAAATAATCGTATTTTGTTAACCAGGTAAACATAGCTCAGTTAATAAAACTCCCTCTTAAATTGCTTATATCTTGGAAAATATTGAATATCACAGAATGCCTAAATAATCGTACTTTATTAACCAGGTAATTATAATTAATTTGATAAAATTCATTCTTTAAAGTAATAGTGATTTTATCGGAAAGTTTAGTGCTACGAATCTTCTGGTGATATTATAAATTATTAGATAAACAAGTACCCTGTGGTAGGTATTATGGAGTTAACCTACGGGATAAGGATGGTCGATTAAGATAAACGACTTCTAAAGATTATAAACTTAATATATTGGAGTCGATTAAGATAATTAACAGTAGTAAGGATTATAAAGTTAATATTTGTAGTTAGGCACGATGGGCTGTCTGTGCCCTGCCCACAATGGGTATCGAAACTTGGTTTCTTGCATTGTAAGTCTGCAGACATACCGCTGTGTTACTGTGGGGCTAGACTAAATATACTGGATAATGCAATCCTGATCTATGTCAGTAGATTAGCTAAGAAAACGGTAATTTATTTGTATCTTTCTGATTAATGATGTTCGGGTTGAGCAAGAAAAATCAAATCATTAATAATTACTGTGGAAAACTGGACATCAGTTACCGAAAATAATAAAAAATCACTATCTAGACTTCACGGTTCTCAAATATAAAATAAAATTACACGAAAAAAGGGACTTAAGACTATAATTTTTCATTGAAATTAGTGATTTCACCAATTAAATGAACTAACCAGATTGTACTAGAGTTTTAAGATTAATGTTGTTCTTTTTTCACATAACATATGTTTAATATTTCTACTCAATTCGTGTAGATTGAAATTAAACGTGTTTATTAAGCAAACTGTGACAGTTACATGCTAAAAATATTCAAAAAATAAAAGCTAGGATTTTATAAAACATTGATACATAAATTCCATTTTTCTCACCATTTTATCTTATTAAAATGTTTTTTTTTATATAACTTACAGTTTATAAATATTAATATTAGAATATTTTGTTTATTTTATAAAATGTAATTCGTTTTTGTTTTTTTATGAGCAGAGAATGTGATCTAGTGGTTAGCACCTTGGGCCTCCTGATGGGAAGGCTTGATGTTTGCACCACGATGCTGATGAATACGCTCTACACTTTCAACTGTGGAAGCGTTATAAAAGTAACAGTTAATGTTATTTGGGTAAAAGAGCTGGACAAAACACTTGATCCCTCGATGAGACAGCGGTCATTCTACGGAGTTACAATGCTAAAATCCGGAGTTCGATTCCCTGCGGTGATACAGCAGCTAACCCGTTATGGCTTTGCTCTCCCTCGGGTTATTAGTTCAGTATTATGGACAGCGTTACCAGAACTTTGGATCTTCTGACCTGGCTGTTTAGCCATGTGCTGCTACCTGCCGCATAAGATGCCGTTCAGGTTTAAAATACCAATATAGCTTAGCTTTTTTGAAAACTTTTTAAACATATTTTAATAGAGAATAAAATTAATGTAAATATATGTATTCATATTAAATATATGAAACAACTTTAAACAAAAAAGTACTCGTACTACTGTCAGCCACATTTAAATCTGTTTATTTGTTGTTAAGCAACAAAGTTCCATAAATTGGTACGTTTCTGTTCCATTTGATAAGACACGTCGTCTTGTGGAAGGCAAATTACATCAATGTACGTAACAAATCTTTAAACTAAAAACCAAAGTCATTTCTATTTGTTTAAGTATTTTTTCTTTCTGTACTTTTCTGATAGAATGTAACACCAATTTTAAGTTTTTGATGGTAATGCAGTGCCAGTTTTAAGTTTTCTGATGACGCAATACCACGATTAAGCAGTAGTACCATGGTTAAATTTCTGTTGGTATTGCAGTATCAATTTTAAATCTTCTGTTAGTGATGTAATACCAATTTTATGTTTCTAATGGCAATGAAATACCAATTATTAAGTTTTCTGATAGCAATGCAGTACTAATTATTAACTTTTCTGATGGCAATGCAGTACCAATTATTAAGTTTTCTGATGGCAATGCAGTGCCAATTATTATTTTTTCTGATGCTAGTGAGAAACAGCATTTTAAACCTTTAATGTTCATGTAATTCTGTTGAAGCCTCTTCATCTAGTAGCATCAGTAAACACACGATGGAGTGCAATGATATTCATTCATCAGTGGTTCAGTATTAGTTTACAAGCCAGCAATGAAAGTTTCTCATACATATTTGAAACATCCCATTCGACGTAGAAAGCCAGTGCTCAACAACAGAGGATAGGTTCTACATCTGAACGTTTCCATATCCAGTAAAACATAGCTGCACAGGGATTAACGGTTCCAATTGAGTTGAGAAGCCACAAACAGTTTCCCGCAAATGACAACAACACTTGTAAACGCGAATAGCAGCCTTATAAATGAGTCTCAATGTGTAGCCTCTTGATACAAAAGTTATTGCGTGATTCTTGCTGCAAAATGTATTTTCAAACCGTTCATTTAGTTTTGTTTGTTTCCAATATTCGCACAAAGCTAAAGAAGTGCTATCTGCGCTAATCGTACCTAATTTTGAACGTATAGGCAAGAGGGAAAGCAGCTAGTCAACACCATCAACTTTTAGGCTAATCAAATACTGGGCTTTGATCGTTACTCCTTCAGTGTACCCACAGCCCCAGTATGAAACGAGACTTTGCGGTAAGGGGATGCAAACTATGAGTCCTCGGGTTTACAATTCGATGCGCTAACTTGGGCCTTTTTTTTCAAATCAGGACATTAGTTCAGTGGTACCCCAAAATGTGACACGTAACAAAATATGTATTGTGTGACTTGAGAGAAAAAGTAGGCCTATTACGTGACTCGTGACACAAAATGCATTTTTAAAAAATGGAATTATTCCAGTAACGGCACAAAATGTATTGCATAACTCGTGACACAAAATAAATTTTCAAAACGTAGAATCGGCTTCAGTGATATGAACTTAGTCTCTACAGCAATAGCAATCAAACTCAACACATTTTCATTAGTTTATATTATCAAAATTTTTAATAACAAATAACTACATAGGCCTAATAATTTCATAATTTTAAAATAAACACATATAAAATCCATATTTACTAAGGAATTGTTAGGCCTAAAGAACATGCACAGAAATATATATATATATATATATATTACCACTGGGTTCTCTAAACTGTAGAAATAGTTTGTTAGCTGTTCACATTTTACAAATCTTTAGTGTTAGCCTATCTCAAAAATTGGTAAACATTTTTTTATTAGTCTTGTTTCATTATCTACATGACGAACCTTCAAAAGGCCCGTAACCATGGTATGACAGATGAGGGCGGGTCTATTCCTAAAATCAAATGACCTTTTTGTTTAGTGTTAGCTAGCAAGCATAAGGCACTAACGTGGTTTTATGTAGGAACACTGAAAACTAGAAACTAAATTTGTATGATCTATTTTGAGTACCAAGTTTCGAAAAGCAGTAAGTTTTTCAATATTTTATTTATTTCTCTAGCGTACGTCTTTAAACTCTATGGTATTCTCAGTATTAAATAAATAACATTTGTATTGTTACTATTAGTACTATAAGTTAGTAGAAAACGTCTTTAGGCCTAAGCTCTAAAATATTCTCAGTATTAAGTAAGTAACATTTGTATTGTTACTATTAGTACCCATAAGTTAGTAGAAAACGTCTTTAGGCCTAAGCTCTAAAATATTCTCAGTATTAAGTAAGTAACATTTGTATTGTTACTATTAGTACCCATAAGTTAGTAGAAAACGTCTTTAGGCCTAAGCTCTAAAATATTCTCAGTATTAAGTAAGTAACATTATTATTTTTAGTAATTATGAATTAGTGGGGAACATCTTCAGGCCTAAACTCTATAGATTTCTCAGTATTAAATAAGTAACATTATTACTATTAATATTGGTATTAATTATAATCAATTATAAATCACAATTGAATGGCGAGACTTATTATTTTTCTACATTATTCTACATTGGGTGACCTTTTTTAGCCAGTGGGGATTTGGTCACATTCTTCGAACTCCTCCTCTGGCTACGGGCCTGTTCACAATGATACATACTTTAGTTTTATATATATAAATTTTACGACAAGGTAGGTTAAACTCTGTACAGCTTCATCACAGCAATAAACACTTTATCTAAACTACACGAGAACATCTGTTTGTCTAACTATAATGAAGGTACTTTGTTCCAAGCTGTAACAGCATGGGAATGTGAACTGACTTTTATCGGGGTAATATTTCATCCAGTGTTGTTTTTCATCTGACCTCTAAAATTATAAGTTATGTCTTGTTAAGCCTAATATTTGATATTACAGCACTAGTAGGCTTTTTATCGACAAAAAATGTTTATCTGTTATCCCAGTCTCGAACTTCGACCACCACTGCTTTAGGCCTGCGAGGTGGCCTGACAGGTACGTCGAATCCCCCACGTTCGTGATGAGTGTTATTTGGTGAAAGCGTTGTACCGGCATTACTGGACACTCCTTTGATTTCCAGTGTTGTAGTCGAAGAGGCTTTAGTCACTGGAGCACTAATGGGACTTTTCTCTGAACGAAACTTCGGAAGAGTATTATTATCAAACAGTCCTCCAGCTGGGGGAGGTGGGATCGGGCGTGGATGAGCCTCTTCTTCTGATTCAGATGGTGAATAATCTACTTTCGTAAGACTTGGTGGGGGAGTGGAAGAAGTTTTTTCAATATGGGGGAGTGGAGGTGGAGGAGAGCATTGATGTTGTCGTCTTTTCATATCATTTTTTGAAGGTATCGAATAAATAATATCATTTTCTGGAGTAGCAGAGTCAAGAAGACCTTGCATGAACTCTTTACGTTTTTCATGACTGACAGAAGTGATTGTGACGTCATTTCCGTTTTGATTATTCCCGTGAGTTATGTTGCTATAAATATTATGATGATAGGAATCTTTTCTTCCAGATGCATCACTGTTCATCACTTTGCAATAGTGATTTTGATTCCCAAAGTTATCATCAGTACTGCAGTCTAGTTCAGTTTTGTAATGGGGACTCTTTAGATCTCCTGTATTTAAAAGAATGGACGACTTTTGGGGATTGTCCTTTATTTTGACTTTTTGTTCTATTGTGTAATGACCGTCCGGCTGCTCAAGGTTACCGTTGTTCAGGTTTAACAATCGTGTGTGACTGTTGGTTTCCTCAAAATTTTGAGATTGATATATTTTATTTTTACTATCATTGTGGAAGCTGATGTCACATTCGTCTCCAAAGTAGAAAGATCGAGGTGTCCTTGCCGCAACATGTTTTGTTTGCTCTTGTTGAGGGTTCTTAGAAATAGCTCTTGGTAAAGTTTGGATATCTCTTTCGTCAAAAACCCTCAAAGGATGCACTGGAGATTGCCAAGGTAATGTTACACAATGACTGTTTTCCAAAAGATCCACTTGGACACCGCTATCTTTCCTGTCACTATCTTGAGGGGAAGATTTCACTGAGGTGTAAAAATAACTGATATATGGTTCACTCTTAAATTTTGTATCTCGTGGCAGGGTATGATCAAAATCTTCTTTCACGAAAGAAGAGTTTCTGGGAGCTCCGGATTCATCAGACATTGTAAACATTCGAGGAGTATCCCTTGGGGAGTGAGACCCGTGAATCTTGGATCTATCAAAAGAATTGTTGTTTGAGTGGAAAGGCTCATGCCTATTGTGTGTATGAGAATCTTCCTTCTGATCATCCAGAGATGTTCTGCAGAAGTCGTCTCTGATAACAGAGGTCGACCTCCATGGGTTAGAGTGTTTCCTCAAAGATGTTGAATCACATTTTGGTGAACTCGTGGTTGTCAGATAGATGGATGAACCGTAATTGGAGTTATCTTTCCATGAGTTTGCTGGTGAGATAGATTTGGTATTTTCTTTATGTGATGGCGAAGAAGAAGTTAGAACTTCAGAAAGTCTACGAGGATTCGAATCCCATTCGGATACCCCTAGAAAATGTTTATTTTTGTCACAAGTCCATCCTTCTGAGGAAGAAAGCGATTCTTCTTGAGAGCATTTCGAAGTATTCCTATATTCTACCAAATTTTTATCCATTCGGACACAAGAGGGAGGTTTGGAATTATTGACCAGTTGAATGTGAATAACATTTTTAGCCGTTTTAGTGGTTGCTGGTCCATAGTCATTGCCATTATTCGAGCCAAAATGGCTCTTTACCCAATGGTTTGTTTCAATTTTCTTGATGGCATCCTCTTGTTCTACATCCACTGTAGTTTTGGAGACTTCATCCTGTCGCTCTGAAGAAAGTACTTGTCTGAGACTCTCTTTTTTCTCTCGTTTTAGTTTTTCAGTCAAACTCTCCTGGTTGATGTTATCTCCATAGTACTCAATGTTGTTTATTGTTTCCGTGGATATTTCTGGCATCGCCGACTCGTCGGTTTCGTCCTCAGGAACTTCTTCGTCATGCTGTTCTTCATGATGCCGTGTAGTAGTGGTCTCTGTTGTCATTTCCCCGTCCTTCCACTCGGATACTTCATTAACTTCCTCTTTATCTGTCACTTTCTGACCACGACAAGAGTAATGAGTGACTTTCCCTGGGAATGGTTTTCTGACATCAATTTCTCGACTGAAAAGTTCATGATCAGGAGCTCCCAGTGCCTTCTGGTGAAGATCCTAGAAATTAATTAAAAAGAAATGAAAGTTGTAAAATACAAATATTTACTTTAAATTTCTTATATAATTTTCTCGTTTATTCTTTATAAATAATAATAATTCATTCTAAAATGGCATAAAGGAATAAACCTGCGTGCATCTTTAAAGCTACTCAAATTGCAACTGTTGCTTATCCAGTTTGTAATAATTATGTACTTACTGTGCCTGTCAGTTCCCGGAAACCTTCATCGTGCAGTTCCACATTTTCTTCTTTCTTCTCCCTCGTGGTTTGACGTGATTCAGTTTTCTCTGTAATTACTCGCACTGAACCAGGGTCAGCAATGTAATGAGGACCCAGATTTTCTCCACCCGTGGACTTATGCTAAAAAAAAGAGAGGGTAGTATATTCTTGTTAGCTTGTAAAGTGAATTAAAACAAAACTATATCTAAGAATTCTAATAACTGCTGTATTGCTTGTAAATTAAAAGTTTTAGTTTCAAAATTGATGTACAAGTCCACCACAGTATTTATATTAATGTGATAGCATAGTTCTTTCGTTAGCGGGTTCTTTTCAATTATCTCGTGCAAATAACTCAACATCCACTTCACGTAACGATAATAAATTACTTTAATAATTGTACATTGCTGTAATTTGTTGTAGGCCTACGTTACAAACGATTCTAACTAGTGTAAAACAAATCAACTTATTTGTAACCGTAATAGCTCACACACACTGACTGGTTCACTCTCTGCCTTGAAATCAATCTACCCACCTAACAACTATCTCGTATTTATAATATATCTACCAATATACTAGAATAAAAATTTGACGTCACATCCTTAGAACTGTTTAGGCATTCTACGTCCTCTAGTTAACAAATAAATTACAACAATAAAAATATAGGTTACTACATTAACAAAGAACGTTGTGCAATGAATACAGGGAAGCTGTTTACAACAAACTTTTACGACTCATCTGCATTATTACAGTTCATTTTTACATCTACCAGTTATCACTGTTGGACAAAGTGATCCCATCCTTACATCTGTGTTTTCGGTTTCTTCTTTACGATTGTCTTCTGTAGTTTTAGTAGAGATCTGAGGTCCACTATCAGCTACAACTTTTCCATCTTCGTAAACCAACTGGCGCTGCACTCGCGTCTCTACCTAGTGATGTTATTCATCTTACATTAAAATATTTCATAAGATTAAAATTAACAAAACATCGTATAACATTGAAAATGGAAATATTTTACTGAAAACAACAATTCATTGTATAATTCTAAGAACTTATGAATCAAAACGAAGAATATCTTATAATATGTCAACCACACTACATGTGCCATATCCAGTGCCGACGAGGTCTCATCAGCATAGTTGGGATACGAGAGATATACAGAAGTATTTTAGACGATATTTATATTATAAATTTTCATGAGTACCGACTATTATAGTGTGAAATTTTAATTATTATCAGTGCTATTTAAATTATTTACAAATCAAATTTTAGAGTAAGAATTATCATAAAAAAAAGAAAACAAATTATATTTAATTCGGCTCCCAAGTGGCACAGCGGTATGTCTGCGGACTTACAACGCCAGAAGAACAGATAGTCCATTGTGAAGCCCATTCAATCGTAATACTGCTAGTGCCGCCATCTAGCGGCCACTAAATGAAATATGCAAAATTCGTTAACACTTAAATATATATCCTTATATAAACATAATACAGCTATTGCAGTCAACTGTAGACACTCTGTAGAACATACATTTGGAAAAAGTATGTAAAAATTTGCGAGCGCAGAGGGAAGACAGTTGCGCACACAAAAGTAGTGCATCAAAATTCTTGGAAAAAATTCATTTCTTTCATACCTGTCTGGTTTTGTGATTAACAATCTTCCTGGATGTTGTCCATTCCTCTAAAAATATATAGAAACCGAAGATGTAATATTGACCGTATTATTTATAAAACCACATAATAAAAAGTAGGAACTGTGATAACTTGTACAAGAGCACCCAGTCCTGAACGCTAGAGTAATTCACGTGTTGTCATCAATCCCGAGATACAGTGATAAATACTACAAGTCTGAATGAAAAATATTAAACATAGTGGTTATTCAAAATAACCTTATACATCAACATACATGCAGTAATTAAGATAAAACATACTATTTAACATTAACTTCCAATCAGAACAAGCTATGAACTAAGATCGAAACTAAACATCAACATGGCCATCAGTATAACTGATTAAATATAATTTTTTTTAACGTAACTACTTGTAAAGATTGGAATGCATTGTTTTGTCAGTTGGGTACCCTCTCGGTTAACGATATTTTCGGCGTTACCTTCTTCAATTTTGTTTGTCTGGTAAGATTTATTTAAATTTTCAAGTGACATAATCTATCACCAGGTGTCTCTTCTCAGTGAAAGTGAGCTTACTAGTTATGTCTATGCTTTTTTGTTGTTCTTTTTTGAGATTTTTTTTTCAAACGAACCTCACTAAAAGCTGTTTGAATATCAACTACTAATCATTTCTGGATGAAAGTGGATACAACTAATTTTGTTACTACATAGTAACTATTTTATTTGAGTGTTTAATCTTTTAAGTGGTGTTCTATCTGGATTTTGATACCAGATAAAACACCATGTGTTGTTTATTTGTATGTAACGTCCAGGAATGTCTAGCGCCGGTAAACCAACAGTATTATCATATTAACTAAGTATGACACTTACCATATTTTGATGTTGGAGTGCCGTCGGGTAACTAGGAAAGAAAAAAAAACAATTAAAACTTCAGGTTAAACAATGTGAATAAACGAAGAATAAGATCTCGTGCAAAAAAAAAAAAGAATGTTTACAAGTTAAGACAAAAAGTACAGTAAGCTGCTCAGTTCGTGGAAGGGGTAACTGCTGGCGCCATCTATTGAACATTTGTGTATTTTCTTTTTTTTTTTTAGTATTCTTGCGCAACTGGGAAACTTTAGTTTCTCACGTGTAATTAATCTATCTCAAAAGAGTATATTTAAATGTAACGATTAAACTTCAAGGCAAAGCCCAATGAGATATAGTATTCACTTTTTTTATGAGATACTCTATGAAGATACCACATGTTAACTTACAATCTCTATGGGTGGTGCTGGCTCTACTCTTTTTGTAACTACTCTTGTCGTTGTGCCATTGGGGACACTTTTCCCACTGGTGGCGCTACTGCTGTCTCGATCAGCTGGCATCACTTACGGCAACATCTGCTATTTTGAAATTCCTGTTTCGAAGAGATAAAAAAAAATGTAGAAGAAACTGTACATTTAGGGCACAGTATTGAGTTTAAAGTATTTTAATACCAAACAGAAAAAAAATTTGTTTATTGGAAGTTAAAAAAAATATACATATGTACGAAGATGCTGAAAACCAAAGTGTATTCGTGTTAAATACCTGAAGATGTAAATGTCGGTGTCTGTTATAAACTTTGTTAAATACTTAAAGATGTAAAGGTCGGTGTCTGTTATAAACTTTGTTAAATACCTGAAGATGTAAAAGTCGGTGTCTGTTATAAACTTTGTTAAATACCTGAAGATGTAAAGGTCGGTGTCTGTTATAAACTTTGTTAAATACCTGAAGATGTAAAGGTCGGTGTCTGTTATAAACTTTGTTAAATACCTG
>NW_013673361.1:28342-35702 GCF_000517525.1 Limulus polyphemus
GATGTAAAAGTCAGTATCTACTATTAACCTCTATACGTACATTACATCAACATTTTTACGAAGAGCCGAGCATAGCCCAGTAGTCAGTGTGCCAGACTATGAATCTACGAGTCCATTGTTCGCGTCCCATTATATAAAACAAGATATTCGCACTTTGGGGCAATGTGTGCGTTATAAAGGTGACAGTAAAATTAAACTATTCCGTTAAATAATTTTAGCCAAAACGTTGGTGATGGGTGTTGTTGATTAACTGCCTAGCCTATCGGTTTAATGCTAAGAGGCGACTGTCGAGATAACCCTTTGTATAGCTTCTCGTGAATATCGGAAAACAACCAAACAAACCACTTCTACGGAAAATTTTAACAACCTAATGTGACTTTTAACCTTCAACACAACTTTTCAAGTCCCCCCCCCCCCTCCACGAGAGGCAGCTTCCTTAACTGATATCCAGTAATGGAAATTATTGTATTTTCACACCCTACAAGCAACTCCTGAAAGATATTTTCAACTCAAATCGCGCTTTTGAAAAACAAAAACGAAACACCTTAATTATTACAATCATCACTTCGACATTGACGCTTATTGTGTAACGAGGTTCGTCATTAGCTTCCCACAACAAAATAATAAACATTTCCAACTTTAGACAGGTGTAATCGGGGCGGGTGAGGTGCTTCCGCCTAAGCTCGCGTCCACGCCTCTTACGTCACGGACTACGTGACATATCGGATGACTGTTTCTCCTCAACTAGTCACCCTCAGTCAGACGCCATTATTACAGCAAAGACGTGGCCTAGCCTAACACGTTTGTGTTGAACATACGAAGAGAGATATTTAAATCATCGGAGTGATCCAAATAACTAATGATAAAGCTGAGAAATACTCTCGACAACAGGGTGTAAGTGAAGTACTAAGAACTGGTCAACTCGAGTTGAGTTAGGTAACTTCGAGGAAGCCATGTGGGAAGGGATGGGGCAGGAGGAAGAAGGGTGTGTGTGTGTGAAGAAAGGGGGTCACTAGGACTGGAATTAATCATTTCTTGGTGATCGGATAAATTATTTAGTGTTTTTAAAATCATTAGCTAATCATACACGACAGAACGTATGTTTTAAACATCAGAAAAATAAATATGTCATCGAAAATTCTTGACATTCTCGTGTGGTAGGTTTAATTAATCTAGGCCCCGGGGGGGGGGGCGTTCCCAGCAAAGCCACCTGTGTGTGTGGGGGGGGGGGAGGTTTAGTTCAACAGATAGCACAATTTGATTATTTGTTTTAGAAATTCTCGCAACCACACAAAGGGCTATCTGCGCTAACCGTCTCTAATTCTGAGCTGTTAAACTAGAGGGCAGGCAGCACTCTCCGCCAGATCTTGGGCTACCCTAATCGAACATTGGAATTTGATTGTCAATCATACAACGGAACTAAGGTATGAAGTGCGGTTTTACGGAAAGGAGACGCGAACCATGGATCTCTAGGCTCACAGTTTGGTACACTAATCCCTAAGCCACGCCCACCCACCCATTCTCTCTAAACACCTGGCTATACCCTGAAATATTTTCACCCACCCACTCGCTTTAAACACCTGGCTATACCCTGAAATATTTTCACCCACCCACTCTCTCTAAACACCTGGCTATACCCTGAAATATTTTCACCCACGTACTCTCTCTAAACACCTGGCTATACCCTGAAATATTTTCACCCACCCACTCTCTCTAAGATTGACGGTAAAGTCCTATAAAGACAAATAAACAGAAACATATTTTATTCGGTCCTTGGTGGAGAATTATTATTACATCATACTTATGTCAGGAAAACACGTGGGTTTAAAAAAATCAGTCTAAGACAAAAAAAAAGACACCCTATAACCCTAGGTGGACCTTTCTTCAACGGAGGTTAGTATGGAATGTTTCGAAAGCGTTCAAGATACAGGTTTTTTGTTGTTCTTGTTTTATGTTATATTTATCGCAGTGTTTGTTAGAAATGATTAACTTCAGGGGGATTTTAGCGAAGGTGTTCTTAATTCTACTTCATTTGTTTTATGAACATCTTAACGCCTTTCATCATAATTTTGAACGTTATTTTTACGTACACGATGATTTGATCACTGTAGAATGCTATTCACGTATCTAACGAGGCAGTACAAATTTTCATTAGAGATTACACCTGTAACAAATACTTCAGTGATTGAAACATTGAAAGGTGGGTCACCTAGCAATGGTGACCTAGCAACGTTAGAGATTACTCCTGTAACAAATACTTCAATGATTAAAACATTGAAAGGTGGGTCACCTAGCAATGGTGAACTAGCAACGTTAGAGATTACACCTGTAACAAATACTTCAGTGATTAAAACATTAAAAGGTGGGTCACCTAGCAACACTATAGACTACGTACTAGATATGATTGTGACGTCATCTCTTTGGTAAAACATAAGTTGTATGTGTACTTGTTACCAACTTTAGAAGTATTGGGATTTTCAAAAATCCCTTCAGGTGCTAAATGCTTTAAATGGTTTCCAACTTCTCTGGAATTGGAGACAGGAAACATCCCGTTTGTACTATATAAAGTCAGTAATGTTTATCCCCGACACATTTTTGGTAAGCTAAAATTCTAATCAGTCTGTACTTCCACAGGGTCCCCGAAGGTGTTCTGTTTCAAGAGTAAATAAAACCCAAATTAAGACTAACAAATATTTTTGTTTCTTGCTTTCCAAGTCCATATGTCATGCTGTGTTGTAACTGACAGAGTGCATGATTCTTATCGTGATTCATGGCATACACACGTTTTACTGACGTCACGACTGTACAAATTGCAACATTAAATATTCCTTATGTTACGTCATTTTAGTGTCTACTGACTGACTGACAGGCAACACACTACTGTAAAGTGGTACGAGTGGGAAATCATTATTTACCAACAAAACTGGCTGTTTTCATTTTTAGGACTAATTTTTGTGCAGTTGAAACGAACTCACTCGAGTTACAGTCAACAAAATTTCCACACACACACAAAAACACGCCTCGACGTATCTATCGGTATCGTACTGTAATAATTTTAGAGACAGAAAAACCAGTTTTCAAGAAATCCCACACACTTTTCAGAAAACACTTCATATATATATTGGTACTAATTATACGATGACGTAAATGAGAGGATCTTAGAAAACAATACTTTTTCCCCAACAATGACTCCTATTGTTAGCTGAAAATCCTGTTAGTGACGGCCGTGAAAGCTATAATTGTCTGCTGTACCTGTAAACTTTATATATTTATTTATTTTTTTGGCCTTGAAAGTTAAACGTTGATACTTTTGCTAAAGAAACTAACAAGTAGAATTTAATTCCATGAATGTTGGTAAGTGAAACCCTACAGTATACTTTAGCAACAAGTCAAGACCAAAGCCGTCAGTCAGTCTTAGTTCATCTAATAATAAAAAATAAACAAATACGAGATAGCATTACCAACTATAACCATAATGTTATTTCTAGCACTGAAGTTGATAAAAATATTGAAATTTGTTGACGGTTCCTTATTCTAATAAAATAACATCCGTGTAAAATCGTGGTAGTTTTTTGTTTGTTTGTTTTAAAATTCTCATGCAAGCCTGAGAAAAGGCTATCTGCCTTTAATTGTCCCTGAGACGGAACTGATAGATCAGAAGATAGGTAGCTTCTCTCGTCTACTAGAATAAGGGGACTTGACTGATACTCTTATGACTCATACACACGCCCATAGTGCGGAGCGTGTTTCTGCGTACTGGGTGTGAACTGTGAATATCGAGAAACAGATAGTAGAGCCTTGGTTATACGTTAAAAAAGTTAAATTTATACCTACTGGTGTAGTAGTTTGCGTTGTTGAAGCAAAAAGTGTCTTAAAAAAATCCTTTTGAGTTAAATAAACTTCAAGCTTGGCCCGGTATGTCCAAGTGGTTAGGACGCTCGGCTCGCACTCTGCGGATCGCGCTGACGAATCCCCGTGTCACCAAACATGCTCACCCTTTTAGCCGTGGGGACGTTATAATGTGACGGTTAATCCCACTATTCGTTGGTAAAAGAGTAGCCCCAAGAGTTGGCGGTGGGTGGCGATGACTAGTTGCCTTCCCTCTAGTCTCACACTGCCGAATTAAAGATGGCTAGCACAGACAGCCCTAAACTTCAAGCTCTGTTGGTAGAGCACTTGCTTGTAAAGCAAGATCCGTGTTCGAATCCTGCTCGCCGAATAACCAAAATATGGGCTCAATGTACCGGTACTAAAACGTGACATAATATTATTCAGGATTTTAAGTCAGAGCTGAATCGGTATTGACAACAGTGACGAAAAGTAAAATAAGGTTCCTTATCTGTCAAATAATTTGACGTTAAAACTATGACGAAAGCTTGCGTGTGTCCTAAAGGATGAAACATTCCAGTTTTTGTGGGTCAAAGGGTCGTTTGTGTTGTGAGAACAGCTCAAAGTTAGTAGGTCAGCACCCTCGGCTGGATGTTTCACGTGACTGTTTTGCCCCATATTTTAATCATGGTAGTCACGTTCACCATCGAACGAGCTACAGGTGCGTTGTTTTTAATCGTCAAGAAACTAACAACCATGCAACAGATATTGAATGTTACAAGTTTTCAACTTTGGTCTGAACGTTAGCAACACAAAGTAACAAAAGCAGCCTAGTTCAAGAGTCCCACCCTTTGCAATCAACATATTGTTTATCCTGTGTCAAGGAGGTCGAAACTACAGTTCATGGTACAGAATATGTTATCCAATACTATGTTATATTTTAATCTATACCAATACAAGGTGAAGAAAACACATGTGAAATCAAACTGTGTAACATCCAGTATCTTAACAAGGTGGAAGGACAGGAACAGTGTACAACATCCAGTACCTTAACAAGGTGGAGGGACAGGAACGGTGTACAACATCCAGTATCCTAACAAGGTGGAAGGTCAGGAACGGTGTACAACATCCAGTATCCAACAAGGTGGAGGGACAGGACCGGTTTACAACATCCATCCACCTTGTTAAGATACGGACAGGAACGGTGTACAACATCCAGTATCTTAACAAGGTGGAGGGACAGGAACGGTGTACAACATCCAGTATCTTAACAAGGTGGAGGGACAGGAACGGTGTACAACATCCAGTATCTTAACAAAGTGGAGGGACAGGAATAGTGTACAACATCCAGTATCTTAACAAGGTGGAAGGACAGTAACGGTGTACAACATCCAGTATCTTAACTAGGTGGAAGGACAGGAATAGTGTACAACATCCAGTATCCTAACAGGAACGGTTTACAACATCCAGTATCTTAACAAGGTGGAAAGACAGGAACAGTGTACAACATCCAGTATCTTAACAAGGTGGAAGGACAGGAATAGTGTATGACATCCAATGTTGTAACATAGAGTGGTGAAAGATAAAGAAAACAGCCAAAGATCTACGTTAGTGGTCAGCATGAGACAGAGATAACTCATCCTGGTGAACGTGGTGAAGTTACTACCAAAGTTGTAACCTGGTAGTCAATAAATCACGTGTATATGCTTTACACTAGCGGTGAAAAAATGAACTACTCATACCGAGTTTTCACTTTGTTAGTCACTGTACAAATACCTTTAAAAATCAAAGGTTTAATGAACCCGTATCAATCAACACAAATAACAAAGGAAAGATGAAACATTACCAATAATATTAATTATTGTTAGATGGCGCCATAGTCGTCTAATATCCCCCGGAGGGTCACCGGTAAGCTTACGAAGTTACAACGCTATAATACGGGGTTCGATTCTGTGGACACAGCATATAGCCCACTGTGGCTTTGCGCTGCAATAAACAAAACTTTTTTTGTTGGCAATATTTATTTATTTTTATTTGTACCTAATGTAAAAATCCCTTACCAATATATAACGTTTCAAAAACTATGCAAACCTTCCAACATATTATGCCCCCATGTGGCACAGCGGTATGTTTGCGGACTTACAACGCTAGAATCCGGGTTTCGTATACCCGTGGTGGGCAGAGCACAGATAGCCCTTGTGTAGCTTTGTGCATAATTAAAAACAAACAAACCAACATATTATATTCTGGTTGTGTTATAAATAATATATTAAACCTGTTGGTCAACACGGGTCGCCGAAGCATAGTGCATTAACCAGTGCCTCGTCCTCGTGGTTATATGCTAATTTGTTACCTTTGACCTTAAGACTGTAGAGTTTTTTTTCCATTCCATCATTTTATTGCCAAATTGGCAACAACGATCTTACGATCAGTGTTAAAACGAAGGAAAGCAGACATTTATAGCTAAAAAAACTAAGTCTCGCTTCGCTTCAAGAGTCAACAAGGGCACAGTTACACTGAAGGAATATGACAAACAAAAGAGGTCTGTAATAACTTAGGGTGGGTATCTAAATTTAAAAGGGGGGGAAGACCACACCTTAATGAAGAAAAAAATATCTGTATGAAAACATACGACATTATGACTAAAGGCTAAATTATAAAGGTACCAGGAAAATATTAGCTAGGCCAGGATTGATCAACTTTACACCCGCGGATTTCCGGAGGGGAGGTGGGGACATTGAACGACCATAACTTGTTTCTTTGTACGACATTGGATTTGTACTTTCCTCTTAACATCTATTTGTGAAACGACTTTTGAATACACATAACATGAATTTAAAAAAATATAATTCATAATCAACATGCAGGCTGGATTATCTCACTCGTGGGGACGGAAGGAGCCCGCGGGCTTTCATTTCGACCAGGCTGATCTAGATACGCCAATTAGGCTTAGTTATGAAGTTATTTTTTTTCTTATCCAGATTATTAAGTGGAATACGGAGACGGATCTTCATAGAAATATATATATACCACGTGAACTTACCTAAGGTAACGCCACTTTCACGTGGCCGTTCTATAAGCTGCCGTTATATCAACCCCATAATATTACACCTCACATGTGCTATCAACCTTCGATATAGCGACTGTATGACGCACGTGAAATGTAAGTTTCGACTACCGTCATAAAATATATCAGGCAGTACCCATTAGCTTCAATAGAGAGAGTAGAACCAATAGACAGTACTCATTAGCTTCAATATAGAAAGTAGAACCAATAGACAGTAACATTAGCTTCAATATAGAGAGTAGAACCAATAGACAGTACTCATTAGCTTCAATATAGAAAGTAGAACCAATAGACAGTAACATTAGCTTCAATATAGAGAGTAGAACCAATAGACAGTAACCATTAGCTTCAGTATAGAGAGTAGCACCAATAGATAGTAACATTAGCTTCAATATAGAGAGTAGCACCAATAGATAGTAACATTAGCTTCAATATAGATAGTAAAACCAACAGATAGTAACCATT
>NW_013673362.1:0-4842 GCF_000517525.1 Limulus polyphemus
TGTATACACAAAGTGTGTTCTGTTTAAACTGAATACAAGTTATAAATTATAGTATATATAAATCCTGTGTTGTATACACAAACTGTGTTCTGTTTTACCTGAATACAAGTTATAAATTATAGTATAGATAAATCCTATGTTGTATACACAAAGTGTGTTCTGTTTAAACTGAATACAAGTTATAGTATAGATAAATCCTGTGTTGTATACACAAAGTGTGTTCTGTTTAAACTGAATACAAGTTATAAATTATAGTATAGATAAAACCTGTGTTGTATACACAAAGTGTGTCCTGTTTAAACTGAATACAAGTTATAGTATATATAAATCCTGTGTTGTATACACAAAGTGTGTTCTATTTAAACTGAATACAAGTTATAAATTATAGTATATATAAATCCTGTGTTGTATACACAAACTGTGTTCTGTTTAAACTGAATACAAGTTATAAATTGTAGTATAGATAAAACCTGTGTTGTATACACAAAGTGTGTTCTGTTTAAACTGAATACAAGTTATAAATTATAGTATAGATAAATCCTGTGTTGTATACACAAACTGTGTCCTGTTTAAACTGAATACAAGTTATAAATTGTAGTATAGATAAAACCTGTGTTGTATACACAAACTGTGTCCTGTTTCGGTTCTTGTACAGGTTCTGAGGTATTTGGATTTTATTGAATTTTGAATATTATTCTCAATGATTAACTACTCTAACGAATACAACGTGAAGCAACAAGAGAATAGACCTGTTACAGTTGCTGTAAAGACCTCTGAATGCTGGATATGTAATTTTAAAAGAATGTATATCTTTTGTAAGATGTGAAATTTTCTCTTACAGGTTATCAACCCTTTCTACATCTTTCAAGTGGCTAGTTTTACATTCTGGTTTACAGAAGACTACTACTTCTATGCCTCTTGTATTTTTCTTATCTCACTGATATCAGTTGCAGTATCATTGTATGATACCAAAAAGGTAAAGGGAATTTAAAAGCATCATATTGGTGTATCTATTGATGTAGTGTACTACTGTATCACATTGGTGTATCTATTGATGTAGTGTACTACTGTGTCACATTGGTGTATCTACAGATGTAGTGTACTACTGTGTCACATTGGTGTATTAGATACACCAATGTGACACAGTAGTACACTACATCTGTAGATACACCAATGTGACACAGTAGTACACTACATCAATAGATACACCAATGTGAGACATTAGTACACTACATCAATAGATACACCAATGTGACACAGTAGTACACTACATCAATAGATACACCAATGTGAGACATTAGTACACTACATCAATAGATACACCAATGTGACACAGTAGTACACTACATCAATAGATACACCAATGTGACACAGTAGTACACTACATCAATAGATACACCAATGTGACACAGTAGTACACTACATCAATAGATACACCAATGTGAGACATTAGTACACTACATCAATAGATACACCAATGTGACAAGTAGTACACTACATCAATAGATACACCAATGTGACACAGTAGTACACTACATCAATAGATACACCAATGTGACACAGTAGTACACTACATCAATAGATACACCAATGTGACACATTAGTACACTACATCAATAGATACACCAATGTGAGACAGTAGTACACTACATCAATAGATACACCAATGTGAGACATTAGTACACTACATCAGTACATACACCAATGTGACACAGTAGTACACTACATCTGTAGATACACCAATGTGACACAGTAGTACACTACATCAAAAGATACACCAATGTGAGACAGTAGTACACAACATCAATAGATACACCATTGTGAGACATTAGTACACTACATCAGTACAATCCACTAACATGGTATTGTTAACGGTACAGTTTTTACAGTACTTTAACAGAAACTTCAGTAATAATGTAACTAGTCTACTAACATGGTATCGTTAATAGTACAGTTTTTACAGTACTTTAACAGAAACTTCAGTAATAATGTAACTAATCCACTAACATGGTATTGTTAACAGTACAGTTTTTTACAGTACTTTAACAGAAACTTCAGTAATACTGTAACTTACCTGTTAAAATGGTATCATTAACAACAATATACATTTCCTACAAGAGAAATTACAGTGACCCAAAAAATACTATTATTAGCAATAAAGTTAACCACAGATGAAAAAACTGTAACTGCACAGTGAACATTCAACTGACAAAAATGTTGTTTCCACAAAAATCATAAACCCTAACGACCTACCCGTTAACATGCTCTCATTTACAATACAGTTACCAGCCACAAGTACAGCATCACAAGTCATCAAACATCCATTAGGAGGTATAACAATTAAATCTCCAGGAACAAGGCTTGAAGCAGGGATGTTTTCTTGGGCTAGATGTCAAATAAAACAAATCAGTCTTTTCACTAAGTCATAAACAAAACAAGTCAAGTGATTTTAAATTTATAAATTTCTACATACAACAAACTCCAACGTTTCTAAAACTTATTAATTTAATTATTTGATAAAAGTAACCACAACAATACTCTTCTACTTTACTAAACAGCGTCATAATCTTGTAACAAACTTACTTCCATCTTGTCGAAAGACAGTCACGAATACGGCATTGAAATGGGCTACCATGTTGTGAAGAGTAATTCGTTGCTGAAAATAGACATAACACAGCATTTTTTATATGCTTTAGATAAATAGGCAAACTCACTCATTACCAAATTTCCCATATGTTCTATCACCCCCTTACTACAGTCCATATCTGACTAAAAGGCCCCTTACTACAGTCCATATCTAACTACAAGACTCCCTTACTACAGTCCATATCTGACTACAAGACCCCCTTACTAGTCCATATCTAACTACAAGACCCCTTTACTACAGTCCATATCTGACTACAAGATCCCCTTAGTACAGTCCATATCTGACTACAAGATCCCCTTACTACAGTCCATATCTGACTACAAGACCCCTTTACTACAGTCCTTATCTGACTACACGAGAGTAGAAACTGTTAACTTTGTACAGATAAAAAAAAAAACACACACATACACATACACTGTTCGATCTTAAAGGCTTAACTTATCACAATACTTTATGGAGAAAAGTATTAAAGAAAAATTAGCATAAAAATGTATACCTATAACTACAGTATTCATACAAATCTCATTATGTAACCCTGCTGTTTTTATCACATTAAACTTCAGAGCATTTATAATAATGTAAGAACAATAAATAAGTATAATGTTACTGTACTTCATGATGCAGTAACCTAATAATTTTTATTAACAGATAAAAACCTGGCAATATTAGATAAAGAAACCCCAGAGTATTATAGCAACATGAATGTGGTACACTAACATGTGTTGTAAAAAATCTAGAATAGATAAAATAACATGTGTGCACACATAACATCGAAGGAAAGTAAGTCGTACACAACATCTGTAGATACATCAATGTGTGAGGGTGGTAGCATAACGTAAAGGTAATGCATCAATGTGAGAGTTATACACAGTATCAGTAAATACATCAATGTGAGACATTAGTACACTACATCTGAGTTACATTATTACTGAAGTTTCAAATAACACAAAGAGCACGTTTACTTGCCTGTCCTAATGACAACACCCATGGTCATGTTGTATCCATAATTCCTGGCTTGTATAACATGAGTTCCACAAAACAATGTGTGATTTTTGTGGTTCTGTGAGCTGTACATTTCACTGTCGTCATGTCTGGGAATTGGAGATTTCATTTCAGGTACACTTTCACCTACAAAAGTAACATAAACACGATAGTTGATACTTAATACTATGTTGGCAAGGTTTTGTGTGTGTTTCTGTACCACAATAACAGATGTTCCTACCAGGGTGATTCTGTTATGAGACAACAGGCTTTGCCAGCTAGACGTTTGTATGTAGTAAGATAACAGACATTTAAACCAAGACCTAATACTGTCACTAATCTGCTTACATGGTCTTGTTAACAATATGGTTTTCTTCCTACATTTAAGAAAAATTTTACTAATATTATAAGTAACATGTTAATATGGTAATTTTAACAGTACAGTTTTCCTAAGTTTAAACAAAAAAACTCAGTAGCACTTTACCTATCCTGTTAAAAAACTGTATACAGTAGAACCTCGAAATTAATAGTACCCTTCTGATTGCATCCAAAGGCCCTCTACAGCAAGGTGCCCTTAATATCAAAAATACTTTTTATTCAAAAATGCTTAAATATTAGTTATTCTTATTAAAACAAAGATAAATAAATAAAAAATACTTTGAAAAGCAAAGAATTTGACTGCTTACAGTGCTGTGAGTAATAGTAAAGTTATTTGATAAAATTTTAAAATAACTCTCTAAGAGGTCATAACATGCACACTTTAACTTGCCCACAGTGAAAGGGTTAACTGCCCATATAGAGAATGAGACTAAAGACAGAATAGCCCTTAATCCAGAATATCGAGGCACTTGTTATTACAAGATTTATTTTGGTTACAAATAGTAGAAAAAAAACAATTAGACTGAAACTGAAAAGGTCTGCCCTTAATGGCGCAATGTTGTTTGTTTCGAGGTGTCAGTTAATCGAGATTCTTCTGTAGTTAACAATAGTATAGTCTTCCTAAGTTTAAACAAAAAACTCAGTAACACTGTACCTAACCCATTAACATAGTATCGTTAATAGTACAGTTTTTACAGTACTTTAACAGAAACTTGAGTAATAATGTAACTAGTCTACTTATATGGTATCGTTAACAGTACAGTTTTTACAATACTTTAACAAAAACACATAATATACAGTCCAAGTACTACTGATTCAGTAAAGAAACTCCACAT
>NW_013673362.1:5763-11530 GCF_000517525.1 Limulus polyphemus
CAACACAGGATTTATCTATACTATAACTTGTATTCAGTTTAAACAGAACACACTTTGTGTATACAACACAGGTTTTATCTAATTTATAACTTGTATTCAGTTTAAACAGAACACATCTATACTATAATTTAAAACTTGTACTGAATCATCATTAATTAGGATATTATGGTTTCCATGTAAAAGTAATCATCTTACTTCTTCTATAAATAATCTCCAGTATGACTTCACTTCAATATCAATTGTATTTTCTCCATACAACTTTTGCCTGAGAAAAGAAATAATAATTTCAAATAATTAAAAATATGCAAGTTTATCCAAAAACAATTTTCATTTAAAAAAACAATAAAAACATCTTTAATACACAAAAGTATACACTTACAGTTCATTTTGCTGATTTTCAGAAAGTCCATGAAATTTTTCATTAAAATCACTGCAAGTTAGACCTTCATCAAGACCTCTGTGGAGAAAAAGACTTGCCAAATCATTTTTAAATCAAACATCAAGGATAAGTAGTAATAACTGAGAAATGTTTTTAATGTATTTGTAAATTTTCTTTCAATAGTAAATAGTTCTAACTGAACTTCATATTACCTCTTCTGTTATTGTTATCTGTTGCCACCTACAGGTCAGTTTATAATAAATGCCAGTTACATGTACCTTTCACAGAGGAAATATGTAAAATACTTAGGTTCTCAAGACAGTAGCCTAGAATCAATGTCAGTAGATTTTCAATGACAAAAAAAAAACGTTTGAAATACTTAGGTTTTCAAAACAGTAACCTATACACACTATCAGTAGACTTTCACTGACATTAACATTTTTCATACACTGAAAATGTATTTCTGATATATACTTACCTCTCCCACATAATAGCTTTTCTCGACTTGTTCTGCCCCCTATTTGCACAATTTCTGATCGTCGCTAGCCTTGATGCTCCCATGCAAATGAGCAAGCAACGACCTTTCACCAATTGGAGTGGGACACACCCTCATAGCCAACTGACCCTCTATACTGTAGAGCATTCTCATCACTTCGAGATTAAGCAAAAATAGATGTACCGGGGTGGGAAGGATGGGTGGAAGGTGTGAAGAGAGGTATGTATCTGTCAGAAATACATTTTCAGTGTAGGAAAATGTTAACTTCCAATACAATACCTTACCTCCTCTCATATAATAGCTAAAATTCCACATTCAAATGGTGGAGAGACCAGTGCAAACATTATCTGGATGAGCACCCAAAAAAAAGCCACCTAGTGTGACACCCTAATGTATAGGGTCACACAGACAGGGGAGATAGCATACCATCTGTACCAGGTATACTCTTCGCCTGTTGTCAAGATACATGTTGCCAAATCAGCGAAAAAAAAAAGAAAATGCACGCCTAACCTGTAATTGGATGTGCCAGATGGTGTAGAGTGGCTAAGGCATGTCAACTCCAGTCCAAAAACAGTCGGCATCTGGTATTTGTCCTCCGGTCCATGGTAGGAGAAGGGTCCTAACCATCTTCACCTCACGCCCAGAAAGCAGAAGAGAAAAACAATATCTGTTCTGACATCCCAGCCAGGGTAAATGTTTACAGACCCAGTACACAACCATTACCGGGAATCCAACATCCATATAACAGTAGGAAGGGGAAATCCATACATGGTGGGTTAACGCCAGTCCAAAACCAAGTGGTATCAGGAAGTTTCACCTGTTCTGCATTAGGAGGAGGGTCCATACCAACTACATGTGTAAAGACTTATGTTGGCTGATCCTATGCCAATACAACACCAGATTACACAAAAACCAACATCTAGATAACAGTAGGTTGGGGGACAGCCAGCTGGAGGGGTGAACTGCATGTGAATCACCTCATAATGTCATATTAAAAGCCTAGGCAGCAAGGCTAATGAACCCTGCACTGGTTGTTATAAACAATGTTTTATTCATATTCAAAGATAGCGAATATTGGTAAAAACATGTGAATAATATTCAAATAGAAAATTTATATATTCACCAATCCTATACTATAATATATTTACATCCACCTTTTGTTTACATCTGTTGACATGAAATGAGTATGTATTATTATAATAGATATGTGTGCTGCACATGTATTGATGTGCAAAAATCGGATTTTTACAATAAACGAAAATGCCGATATATTTTTTGACATCTAATAAATCTATAAATGATTTCAGTTCCTCTGTGGACCTAATAAAAATTATTGGTGGGACTGAGAACGTGTTAATATTACTTTAAGTTCAACAAACTTGAATGCAGATTTCTTTCCATAACTGGCAAAAGCATATAGAAGTAAACAAGATGTAACATCAGCACAAATTAGACCTAGGCTTAGGACTAAAAAATGCTGAGATGTACATGCAAATACTGATAAATAGAGATTTAATGAAAAGTTACAATTTTTTATTATTAGACCTATATCTGAATATTGTAAATACAACTGAATGAAGACTTCAAGTTCAAGTAAAATTTCTTCATGTTTGTTATTTAAACATATGACTGTGTACATAGTCTACAGCAAAAGTGACCAATTTCATTGAAAATTAAAGATATGATAGATCTAATATTGAATACATTTTCTGTTTAATTTTTGGAAAAGTAGATTTAATATTAGATCTATAGATAGATCTATTAAATCTAATTGTTACATGCATACCTCGATCTGCTTCTCATACCGCATGCACAAGAAAATTAGGCCTAAGTCTAGCATTAGCTGATTAGGCCTTTAGTACTAAATGTTAGGCCTATATCTATCTGTGCAGACTTAATTAAGTGCTTGTAGTCATAACATTTAACAGTTTTACTATATGAAAATGTAGATCCAGATCTAGAGACTAAATCTAGGTAACACATTAGACCTAAGTACTAACATTAAACATATAGATTTTAATTAGTGTCTAATTTGTAGATGTGATTTAAAGTCTAACTTACACATACATGCCTAGAAGCCCTATAGAGTGTAATATATTATGCAAAATTATGAAAAACCTCTTAATACAAATATTGGTATTTTTTATTATCTTATAACCATACTTGCAATACTTAACACACTATTTAAAAAATAACAGCTACTTACCTGGTTCAATCACAGTATCAACAGATCAGTTAAAATACGGTCATCATGTTCTTGTAAGCATGTAAGACAATAAAATGCACGTGTGCACATGGCAAATCAGTTCATTCAATTATATCTATAGGGTTTGGGGTCCATTTTACTTCACCATACAGTAACCTAAATCGATTTAGCTATGTGAATAATGTTACAATATTTCATTGAATTCATTATTCAATATTATACAGCGGACCAACTGTTTAATTATTGTATACATGTGTTATGGTGATAAGAAATCTTTAACATAGATATACTGTTCATTCGATTGATAATTGATGTTTTTAAACAGTTTACTTATTTTGAAACTTAATCAAAACTTTCAGAATTTTCCGGCATATTTCCAGGCCTGGAAATGATGTTCAAAAATTTTAAAACTTTAAGGATTTCCAGGATTGTAAGAATTCTGGAAATAATACACTTTTCTATGTTTGAAGAGGCATTTGCTGAGCAATTTAAACACAAATTAACTGAAACAAGAAAAACAATATTTAAACTGAAAATTCCTACTTTATTACATGAGCAAAATGGTGGTTATAACAGTTTTTTCAACTCGATTTTATTCACAGATCTTATGTTGTTGTTGTTTTATTAAAAAATTCTCAAGAAAAGGAAGATAAACCCTTGGTTACAAAAATAAACTTTAAAATGTAAGAGTTCTATATGATCTGACATGCAATAATCATGAAACAATCCTTCAAAGAATCATTTTAGTGCATTCTAGCTCTAATAGCTACTGCTTTAGGCTTACCTGAGCCTCTTAAATTCTCTGTTTTTTTCATCCCATACATATTTCAAGCATTGATGTATGAAATAGCGGGAAAAAAACGGGCTATTAAAAAGTAAAAACAAATCATATATCATTTTCCTCAGATTAATAAGTTTGTTATTAGGTTGACAGCTTAATCAAAGAGAATAAGTTCTGTCACTTCAACAAATATAAGATTAACTGAACTAACAACTGAAATAACAATTTTCTAAAAGTTGAAAATTTTTGTAAAATTACTCATATTAAATGAACATGAAGTTACTTGATAAAATGTGAAAAGCTAAATATTTATTGACGCTGTTTAGTCACTCATAACGGTCATAAAGTTATGAGGGTTGAAAATATGTAAACAAAGGCAACATAGCATACATAGTTTAACAGTTTTACAAAAACTTTGTGTGTATAAGATGACCAAAACAAATCATCTTTCAGTATACTAGTACTGATTTATTGGATACCCCATTAACCACATACTGACAGAGTTTATCAAGCTTATTGTAAGAACAGGATATGACCAACCGCCCTGTACCAGATAACATTAACACCATTTTAACTTGGTATCTCCTAGATGACCACAACAAATTACCAGTCAACATTAACACTATTTTAACTTGGTATCCCCTAGATGACCACAACAAATTACCAGATAACATTAACACCATTTTAACTTGGTATCCCCTAGATGACCACAACAAATTACCAGATAACATTAACACTATTTTAACTTGGTATCCCCTAGATGACTACAACAAATTAAGTGATGGTATACTAGAATGTATATCAGTGAAGTGTGCCAAGCTTATAGCAAGACAACAACAGAATACATTCTCTTTAACAGGAAATACAAAAACTATTCTAACATGCTATTTCTAAAATAACGAATTTGACAGTACACCACAAGTTGTTTCTGTCACTTTTAACCACATCTTGCCAAGCTTTCAACAATAAAGAAATAACAAAAACCAATCCTCTATGATACTACTGTAGATATATTTAAATTGTTGTCTCTTGCAAAGGTAAGTTTTTATATTTTGTTGCTCAATATATTTTTAATGGATTGAAAAACTTAACTATGTCAGGCCACTGTCGAGAAAACTATGCTAAATAGTCACACTGACTGCAGGTCACTTGACAATTAAAGACCTATAAAGTGAGCATCTAGCTGCAGTGTCACTCTCTGTTAGGCACATACCCGTTCCACAGTCAAGGAAACAGTTTCATCCAAGTTAATTTCTTCATTGTTCTGACCAGTAACGTAAGTTAGTTTTGCAGGAAAGGATCTTTTATCAGATTTAACTACCACCTTCTCAACACTTATGTGTCCATGAAGATCCTGAAAAGTTGAAATCAATAGAAATTGTTAGAATTACCAAGCTTCTCTAGAGTTAGGTGTGTCTTCAATAGTTAAAATAAATAACATATTGTTACAAGTGTCACATTTTAAACCCTAAGATCACACTACTAGAAAAACAGCAATTTGTTACACCTGAAATCTTCAATATGTAAAGTTGTCTATAAAAAACATCCAATACTTAAGTCAAAGAATAACACACACATAAGCTCAAGATTTAAACAAAAAACTCTAAGTAGATGGTAAAAACAGTAAGAAAAGAAGAATACAGAGAACCTGGTTGTAGTAAATGGTAAAAAACAGTATGAAAACAAGAGTACAGAGAACATGGTTGTAGTAGATGGTAAAAACAGTATGAAAACAAAAGTACAGAGAACCTGGTTGTAGTAAATGGTAAAAACAGTATGAAAACAAGAGTACAGAGAACCTGGTTGTAGTAGATGGTAAAAACAGTAAGAAAACAAGAGTACAGAGAACCTGGTTGTGGTAGATGGTAAAAACAGTATGAAAACAAGAGTACAGAGAACATGGTT
>NW_013673362.1:12530-14123 GCF_000517525.1 Limulus polyphemus
TACAGAGAGCCTGGTTGTAGTAAACGGTAAAAACAGTATGAAAACAAGAATACAGAGAATCTGTTACCTAAGTACAGGGTGTCCCAGAAGTAAGGACTCATAAGGGAAAATACACAATGTATTCTTAATGTATTTATTATTCATTAACAGACATACACATTTCAATTCTAGGTATACTGTGACATCAGGATATTTTATTTCCTGAAATATGTACAACTGACATTAGACATTATTATTGTTGAACTATAAGAATATAATGTCTATTTACCATACGGGTCTAGACTTCTGGAACACCCTGTACATTAGACGGTACAAACACAGCTGATATGACATAACATGTAAGGAACAGAAAATCTGGTGGAAGTTACTCCTTTGAAAAAGAAAACAAAGAGTTTAGTAGGTACTTGTTAAGTGTGAGACTGTGTTATAATTTATACCTCGATGATGATATCAGCCCTGAAAGTTACACTGTAAAATGTCTAGGTCTAGATAAGGCAGATTACAAAAAAATCTCTAATACTTATTTCACACCTTCACTATCACAGTGTCAGCAATATCCAAATCACAAGCCACACACGTGCTCCAGATTTTCCACTCTGGCTTCCACTTCACAACAAGGCAAAAAAATCCCAAAGTTGCTAAACCGAATAGCCAGAAGAAATATTTCTTCCATACATTCTGTTTGTAGCCAAGTATTTCCTAGAAAGTCAATACAGTAGTTATAATCTTAAACAAAACAAACTATACAATGTCTAGACGTTTATGTGTGAGCAATGATACATAAGGAATTTATGTCTACACACACACTATCCAAACGTGCTTCTCGTTGGCATCACTTCGTGGTTGAGTTGTTTGTAAACCTTAAGCTGTATTTAAATGTACACTTATGTAGAGAATGTAACTGTGAGGTTCAACTACTGTATTGTACTACTATACTTTAAAAAATTAAACTACTTGTTGAGGATATGAACTTTCAAGTTTCATTTGTGATACTAAATCATTAGTTTTAAAACGTTTCTTCTGTTAATTCTGAATTATCGGTTAAGAACTAGTGTAATTGTATAAAATGTTAGCTTCAAAATGTAACTGTACAGTGTGACTACGTGTACATCACAACCATGATGTTAGCTTTAAGAAGTGAGTTTCATCATCAAAGATGTGGCTTCATTAAGAGATGGATGTGTCTATTTTTAATGTTAGGTTTCAAGAATGACTGTCTTTGTTTAACAATAAATTGATCTTTAAGTAGGGAATTGAGCTCTTTAGTTAAATCAAAAACACTCTTAATGCAAGCATGAAATTTCAAATGTACTTACACAAGATTCAATAGTGTATACAATATTTCACACTATGATATTCTACAAGTATTTACACAAGATTCAACATTGCATATAATATTTAATTGCATGGTAATGTTACAACAGCTGAATTCATATGACGCTGGTAACACGTGATGAGCTTCTCGAATTATCATGAATTTCCTAGTGTGTTCAGGACGCCCCCTTTTTTAGTACATAAACCTGGCAGAGAAAGCCTGCGAGATGATTGATTGAAGAGATATGCAGATAGATTGAAAATAGAGATAATTGATTC
>NW_013673362.1:14781-18074 GCF_000517525.1 Limulus polyphemus
AATTCTGTGTATTACAAAGTTGTATCGAAAAAGAATAAATTAGTTTTAATTAAGAAAGGATTTGTATCGCTGAATCTTCTCAGAAAGAATTTATACCAGAAATTAAGTATTTTACAAGTATTTACACAAGATTCAACACTACATAGAATATTTTACGGCATGTATTTTACAAGTATTTACACAAGATTCAACACTACATAGAATATTTTACGGCATGGTATTTTACAAGTATTTACACAAGATTCAACACTACATAGAATATTTTACGGCATGGTATTTTACAAGTATTTACAGAAGAAGAAGAAAAAGAGTCAGAGAGGATCCGATTGAGGTGTCAATTTATCATCCTTTTCGTACTTAATGACGAGAATGGTAGGTTTAGGGAACACTATGAATGTTGGGATTGTGGGATTATCTTCAGCTAAGACAGTTTTATTTTTATAACAGGGCATAGTTAGCCTTTGAAATAAGTTGCCTTCAAATGTGATGGATACAATAAACTTAAAATAATTCAAGGAAGGCTTACTAAATATTTGAATGATAAGGGCTGGATTTAAGTGTTTTTTGTTATTGTTTTTTATAGTTTAGTTTAGTGGATGGGAAGGCCTAGATGGACCAACAGGTTGTCCTCCATTTATATATATGTATGTTACGTAAGTACAAGTTAAAACTGATTGATACAGACATAATTATATAGCCCTTTTTCTTAACACTCCGAAACATCTGACATTTTAAATACAGAAATGCAATACTATAGCATATAAGATTGGACTATATTTTCACATACTTCAGTATAACCCTTGTATAATACTGTGTTTAAAAACAGAAATCATCAGTACAACTATAAGAAAACTACTTTGGATAAGTCTTTTTTACCTAACTCGAGAAACAAGTTTCACTACATGCAGTTTACATGAAGTTTTTAAGTAAATGCAAAACAATCATTCTTATGTACTACATCCACCTCTTAACAAGGCCAGCTTCTCATCAGTAAAGGTGGACATGCAAGGCAACAAATGTGTTACTGATCTCTGAACTGTATTCTAAACTTTGGCTTTAAACATGTAAAATACCTTGAACTTGTAAACAAGGTTCTTGTTCTAGTAATTCATATAAAATAAATCTTCAAAAAATATCGTGGTTCAAAATAGCAAAACCATTTTTCACTGCATAATTGTTACACTTATAACTCATCATCCCAGGTTTCATTTCTTTTAATGGATTTGTAAACATGGTAAACAAACTCCAATTGGAACAAACAATGAGGTGATAAATGAATTAATTAAATAAACAAAAAAAAGACTGATTTAAAAAGTTAACATTTTCTTTGCAGCAATCTGAAAAATTATCTTACAACAGACTTCTTTAAAAATTTTCACCAACTAAAATATTAGAAGTGTCAAGTACAAGTCAAAGAAGGTCATGTGTTTACTCTATAAGTTGCTGGCTAAATCTTATTTAGAATATTGTTTCCTGTTTTGGCCACCATTTTAAGAAATGATATTGAGTTTTTGGAAAGGGTTCAGAGAAGAAATACCAAGAGTTTTCAGAAGTTATCTGATGGGTATAAAGATAAAATTTATGGAAAGATAAAGGTATTTTGTGGACATGATTGAGATTTTTCAGGTTTTTAGAGATTTGGAATCCTTAAGTTCATATAATGTTTTCAAAAAACTCTGCAAGCAATAAGACTACAGGGCACACGTTTAAGATATGGAAAACTCAAATATGTCTCCAGTTAAAGCAGTGTTGCTTTTTTTAATATCCTTTTGATTATATGGAATAGCTTGCCTTCAGGTTTGGTAGAAGCTATAATATTGAAGATGTCTGAGAGGAGATTAAATGAATATTTTGGAGATCGGGGTTGATTACCGACAGTGGACACATAACCCATTGTGTAGATGTGAACAAGGAAAACAACAACAGTACAAATGTATTTTGTAGTAGGTTGGTGCAGTGTAGTAGAAAGTAATGTTCACATGTCATCTCTTAAACATAAACAGTGACTACTCACATTTTGTTCAACAGCATGTTCATTGATTGTTGCAACATGGTAACATTAATTGATGAAGTTAAAAATATTTAGTAAACAAATTATTAATGGTAACTTACTTTCTTTGTTCATAGACTGATGTAATGTGATACCATCTACTGACCAAGATTAATATATTGACTAAAACATTGGCCACTTACTTTTTGGTCATCAGTTCCTTCATCAATTGATGTAATGTAATAACATCTACTGACCAACATTAATATATTGACTAAAACAATGGCCACTTACTTTTTGGTCATCAGTTACTTCATTGATTGATGTAATGTAATAATATCTACTGACCAACATTAATATATTGACTAAAACAATGACCACTTACTTTTTGCTCATCAGTTCTTTCATTGATTGATGTAATGTAATAACATCTACTGACCAACATTAATATATTGACTAAAACAATGGCATCTTACTTTTTGGTCATCAGTTCTTTCATTGATTGATGTAATATAATAACATCTACTGACCAACATTAATATATTTGTTAAAACAATGGCCACTTACTTTTTGGTCATCAGTTACTTCATCAACTGATGTAACTTAATAACATCTACTGACCAACATTAATATATTGACTAAAACATTGGCCACTTACTTTTTGGTCATCAGTTCCTTCATCAACTACTGTAGCATGGTTTCTGATGATCAAGTTAACCTTTTCATATGGAAGGTATTGGTTTCCTTTACAAATAAAACAAAAATTGAGACTAACACAGATACTTCAGCCTAATGTAGTTTATCTTTGGAAATTAAAATTTGTTGTATATATATAAAATGGCTTGACTTCTTTGGCCTAATTTCAAACATTAGCCAAATTAATTCAGTTACTGTATATTTCCCTCTATGTCAAAAACAATATTTCTGACACACTAGAAACAATTGAAACTGGATAGATAATAATATATACAGATAACTAGTTGACTCATATATCTTGTGAAATTTAATCAATAAAAGTGACACAGCTTTTAAACCACCTATCATTATATTAGCATAATATGCTTCCTTACTCAAATAAGTACAAGGATTAAGTTAGTAATGTCCTTCAGAGGTTATTAAGTTTAATATCTAGTGGTTTTCTTCCAACACATAGAAAGAGAGCAATGCAAAACCTTCTGTTCTCCAGTCCGACTGAGTACTTTGTCTGGTAACCAGTACATTGTACACTACCTGTTCTTCATATTATGGGTGTTTTTATTAAAGATTTTTCATTTTGTATGTCACTTCTTGTTCGTACTCGTTA
>NW_013673362.1:18884-20987 GCF_000517525.1 Limulus polyphemus
TGAATCGTAACCATTCAATTCAAAATTAAAACAACGATTTTTCATGACAGTTATACACGAGTCTGTATTCCCCATTCAAACGGGAACTTTGCTAAAGGGTCAAAATGGGGGGGCACACCCCATGCCCCCCCCCCAGTTCCGTTCCCTAAGATATTAGGCCTATGATATGTTTAAAAGTGCTATTATGTTTGTAGTATCCCAACCTGCCTGATGAGCTCTTTGTCGAGCAAAACGCGTCATTGGCCATGGATTTAGCAGACATAGTGTGGTTGAAATACAATTAGACACTCTTACTATTGAAAAAACCCTAAGGAACGGAATAAAGTATGATAATAATAGGCCTAATGTTAAGGTTCTATAACAATTATAATTAATTATAAATATACTGATGCTTCACTAGTATAGAAAACAACTAATAACATAATTAATGGTTATTAATTAATAACCATAACAACTAATGTTGACAATACTTTTGGCTGCGATTACAACTCGCAATGTTTGGCCACCTGAGGACTCTTTGTCCGTAATACAAGTTAGTAATATATTGTTTTGTATTAAACTTTAACTAGTTTCATTTAAAATCTTTTGAGTTGAACATCTTTAAACGATTATTATTTACAGTTAAGTTATTTAACTATATATTTCTATAAAGTTCTTACCTTTCAATGGATGATCTTTATTATACATCTCAGTTTTAACGTAAAAAAAGAAAACAGATTGGTAATGTCAATAATTAAAGGTTGCATACATTAGTACTCACACGTAACACTAAATTAAAAGTTAATTCATCCAACAGATACATCGTTCATTCACAAAAAACAATGTATACATTATAAGGCGACGTCTAGTAACAAAACTATTGATAGTAACACTGTCAGTCTTGAAGAAGGTCTATCGAATACCTTAAGTTAACACTAAACTAAAATATTTCGTGCTAGTACTAGTACACGGGTATCTTCCTCTTCACATACTGCAGACACTTGTTTTGAAAATTGTATTTAAATATACAGCACACACACGTACAATACAGGTGGTATGAATATTGTTACGACAGCGGGGGTCAAGTGACGCTAGTAGCACGTCATATTCTCGAAGGTTCGTGAATCCTTGAGTGTTTACTGGATTTGCGGTATTCTTGTATATATAAGGCGCCAAGAAGTGACGGCAACAATGTAGTTGAATTGCGGACAGAGATACAGACGACAATTGAGCCAAGCGCGTGAATCGTTCGTTGGTTGTGAAATATAGCGTTGTTTAAGTTATAGCATGACTGTGGAAATTAAGTGTATTGCAAAGTTGTATTGAGAAAGAATAAACTAGTTTTATTTAAGAAAAGACTTGTGTCACTAAAGTTTCATCAGAAAGAAATTATACGGGAAATTAACAAACGAACAGAGACGTAACAATATATTCAACAGTTGCTGGTGTATGATAAACGTACGAATTTTTAAATGATCGTGTTCTAGTAGCAAATTTATGTTCTCCTACGGTGGTTGGGTACTATTAGTATTCAAAATATTAACAGAAGTGTGATTAATATGGTGGAACTAAAGAAGACCACACACGCTCCAAATTTCAGAAAGTATTTTAAATTCAAAATAATCTCGGCTATGTTGATGCTGTGAACATTAAGTGACCAACCCTACTGTTACGACAGCGGAAGTCACGTGACACTGCTGATGCGTTTCTTGAATGATCTGGGAAGTCCGAGTGTGTCCGAGATGCCCTCTTCGTTAGTATATAGGCCTGGCAGCAAAAGCCAGCGGGGTTAATGAACAGAGAGCAGTGCTTACTTTGAGTTCCGTGTAATTTGTGATTCTGTTAGTTTCGAGCTAGTGAGCCGAAAAGTGTGTGTCTTGCACTCGTTGAGAGCGATATTATCGAGATTGTGAATCACTGTGATTTATAACTTGTACTATAAAAATTGTTAAGTTTAAAGTAATGAGAAACGTACTGATTGTGGAACTTTCTGTGTACTAAAAGTTTGTATCGAGGAAGAATAAACTGGTTTAATGAAGAAATGACTTGTATCGCTGAAGATCCTCGGTAGAATTTCTAGTGGAAACAAACAAACAAGCAGATACGTAACACTACCTTCGAAGG
>NW_013673362.1:21549-23873 GCF_000517525.1 Limulus polyphemus
CTGAAGATCCTCGGTAGAATTTCTAGTGGAAACAAACAAACAAGCAGATACGTAACACTACCTTCGAAGGTGGTAATTTGTCATTCCTGTTTATACACTTGTTAACAGCATAACGACTCTACAACAACAACAAAAAAAAAGTTTGAATTATTCATCCATGATAATTCTAAAACCCAACAAAACATTGAATTTGTTTGTTGTTAAGCACAAGTTTACACAATGGGCTATCTGTCCTGTGCCCACCACGAGTATTGAAACCCGGTTTTAGCTTTATAAACCTTCAGACTAAAGGAGGGGCATTGAATTTGTAAGCAAAATTTTAGAAAAGTACACAGCAAAGATATTTGAAATTCTAATAAAAACAAAAAGTTCAAACATGTTTATTGCACATGCAACTTCTTTAAAACACAAAAATGTAACATATTTTTATTAAAATAAAACGACAAAAGCAATACTTTGATACTTTCATTTTCATGCTACAGCAATACACGAAAATTAGGATTTAAAAATTCTGCAGTAAAAAAATTGTTTATTATTAGATTTTATCAACACATACAGAGAAATTAGCATCCATGCACAAGAGTCACTCTTAGTAGGCCTAGCATCTATACATACAATTGTTTTCAGGGTATTTGTTTATTTTCTTCTTTGCACTCATACACAAATGCAATCCTGCTAGTAGAACGTGGAAAAATTTGACAAAGTATATAGAGTGTCACTACTACAGGCTAATAAGGGCTATCAAATTCAAACTTCCTTGTAAACAACATTTTCAATATTTCCTCCTCCTGGGACATACATTTTTAACTCATCGAATGATCTTACCTTGGATAGAGCTGATTACGAGAAACATGTTGGCTCAGCTAAGTGCAGCCCTAATGAACTGACATGCGATTTCCCAAGTTATATTATTGTATGATTAGTTTACACACAATAACGCTTCTGTTTCTATGGGTCCACTACCAATGCATATGTTATATTATGTCATTACATAGCTTACACATGACATCACTTCTGGTTATGGATCCATTACTACTGTAAAAGTTGCAATGACTGTATCATATTAGATTACAGTGGCCCTGCACTGAGTTGCTAGAGTCTTGAAAAGTATTTGATATAAGAGAAAAAAAATATTCGGGACTAAAAGAAGGTTATGTACAATAGTTTAGAATAAATAAATAAATTTTTGATTTACACCAAACAAACCTTGAAGGCTGAGTGTTAATTTATAGATTGAGAACAACAGAAACAGAGATGTTAAGTTCTTTTTAGTATGCCCCATTATGCTGTATTTCATGATCGTACCTCTTACAATAACTGGGTTGCGTACTTTCCATTGCAAAAAGCGCCTACATAAGACTGTCATGTCTAAAGCACACCCCTCCTCCCTGCTGCTTTCCATAATCTATTGACGATGTTTTTCTAGCACCTGTTACAACAGTTCGATCCCACAGATACCTAAAGGCACTGCTTTACTAATATGTCTTTTTATGAAATAGTGTGAGTACTCGTTTCATTCTAAAGCTTTTAAGGTATGTGATGGTTGAACAAATATGTGATAGAATAACATGTGTGCACATGACTTGTATTGATTTTCCGGGTGGAAATTCTTCTTCATTATGTTGTGCATTGTTATGTGGAGCACGTGTAGGGCTTTTGCTACTGACTTTTGTGTCTGTGGATTCTCACATGTTACAAAATGCCACACCTTGGTTACTACTGCTGACTTGTTGCACGTTGATCCACATTCCTTTGTTTTTGAATATCATTAAGTATAAAGGATATTCCCATGTTGGAAATTCTCAATCCCCTATCTGAACACATCTTTATGATCTAAGCGTATGAATATTTAGCGTCGGAAAGGCCAGTCATGTACCCTTCCCAAAACTGATCCATTTTCGGTGTCATTGCCTTACCTACGTCAAAATGTAGTTCATATACATGCCGTCCACTGCAACTTTATAAAGGTTATGATCGTCACGTGACTTTTGATTTCCATATTCAAAATTATTTCAATATAACGTACTCAACCTTTCTGTAGATGTGAAATATAGTCAAACACACATATCAAACACATGATAACTTCTTTATAACACATAATTTCGGCCTTAGACTTACGTCATATTTAATGCATACCAAAATGCGGATATCAAACATACTGTTACGACAGCAGAAGTCACGTGACGCTGGGAACACGTAATGAGTTCTAGAAAGATCGGAGAACATCACGAATAATCCAGTATTTGCTAGACGCCCTCTATTCCTGTATATAAGTGCGCCAGATAAAGCGAGACAATTAATCGGAATTGGAATTGCAAGCAGGC
>NW_013673362.1:24291-29563 GCF_000517525.1 Limulus polyphemus
TTAAGTTAAAGTGACTGTGGAAATTAAGTGTATTGCAAAGTTGAATTGAGAAAGAATAAACTAGTTTTATTTAAGAAAAGACTTATATCGCTGAAGTTTCTCGGAAAGAATTTCTACGAAAAATTAACAAACGAACACAGACGTAACAATACGATAACTATATACAGTTTCTACTATATATATGCATCAATACAAATATGAGTTTTATTAGACATGTCTTTTGTTTGTTTTGAAGTTAAGCACAAAGCTACACAATGGCTATCTGTGCTCTGCCCACAACGTGTATCGAAACCCTGTTTCTAGCGTTGTAAGATAATCTTACTTAAAGGAAAAATTCACATTTTTTTTTTGTTTATTTTTCTTTTTATACAGTCTGTTACGATTTGCACACGGGTGAATCTGTACAAGTATCTTAGCTTATTTTTCGCTGACGCAGGGTTATAGGCCTAAGTTCACAGTAGACGCTAATAGTAATATAATTCTATTTACCTGCTTACTTCTTCGAAGTTCTTTGGTATTTATGGCATTTTTCTTCTACCCCTATTTTTTTCGACAAAACATGAACTAAATATTCATTAAACTGAAGCAACAAACGAACTCGCTAGGTAACCATTCAACCACTCGCTAAATGAATCAATAATTTCTTCATGTCTCGCCTAATTTTAGCTTTATAACGTTCGAATCGTCAACCTTCCGTTTATGGCGGCTGCTTCCCGCGCTGAAATGACGGGAGAACAGGCATGAATAATTAGTGTTGAAAATCCACTTTTTACTTAAATAATAAAACTTAATTATCCGCGATTTAAAACCTAATTTAAATCAAAATACAGGTGTCTCTTTATATCTATTCTAATTTGGAAAAAAAAATGCTCGAGTAAATTACTAACACTTAACACTATATCATAAATTTACCTGATGATGTCCATACAAGTGGTCGAAACGTTGTAATAAATTTTCTAAAAATAAAATAATCCACACAACAGTTGTCCTCAAAGTGTTATTATATAGGCATGAATAATGTTGATACCAAAATTTTATTTCGCAAGCAGTATATATAACATTCATTTGTTAGGAATTAATCACACTATCATTCACATTTCAAAATGTGACGTAGCTTAAAGAATAAAAATTTAAATTTACAGTATGGTATTGTTGATTTGGCTCTTAGCATGACTGAAATACTCAACAATGACTTTTCGCGGTAGGCGGTATATGTAGTTCAGAGATTTGGCTCTGAGTGAAACCAAGAATGCAACACAATTAAATAATTTTAATTGACAGATCAACTTAAACTTTTCCCATCACTGGGGACGGGTACTTTTGCTTGTAGTTTCATAAAATTTCAAGAAAATTCATACGTGATAAAAATCTCTCTCTCTAGTCAAGACAGAGAAAATAAAAGGTCTGAATTTGAAAAAAAGGAATCATAGCCTACAACTATATGAAGTTATTCAAGTCTTGGAAAACTGACTGAATGTTTCCCAGAGAACATAAGAATACCGTAGGTTGTTGAAGTTTAACTTCACAGTAATGGTCACTCCTTTTCTCACACAACTATATAAGTTATTAACATCTTGCGGTGTTTTGTTTGTCCATGTAGTTTTACCCATCATCATGTTCCAAATTCAACAAAAAATTGTGGCCTGGCTAATTAATGAATGAATATTTACTGTAAAATTCTTATCAATGCTATAAATGTGACTACAGCCAATTTTGATTTCATTCCTTTAAGTCGCACACTGAATCCTTTTTTGGCCACACCTTGTTTTCACACCTAAGGTGTTTTTGATTAGATTAGCATTAACAGATGGAAGAGGAAGTTAATGTGTTTCTTGACCATGTTGAAAGTGTAAAGTTAATTGGTTCTAAAGTTAAATATAATTGTCAGTTTGAGGCCAGGCTTGAAACAAAGGGGGAGGGAAGGAAAGTGTGCCAAGTAGGTATATCATATATTTTCTACTTTTTATTTCAATGTAAAAATCTTTTAGACGTTTCATTCATTCTAAATATGTATAATTTTCACATAACATATGGTCCAGAAAAGCATTAAGTTGACTTCATTTTAGCTGCCATTGTTCCTTTATTGCTCTATAAAGACAATATATGTTCTGTCAGTAGAAATATTGTTGTAATTTTGCATGTTGTGACAACAATAGTATCATTCACTGGTAGAGCAGATGGTATCTCGAGATTACAACTTCTCCTATTTTGAATGAGAATGACAGGGTCACGTGGGTAGCACTAGTCACTATGGGTAAGAAATGATAGTTTTAAACATTACTATATGGTTTTTAAAGTGAGTTGATTAATGATAAACCATCAAGGCAACCATCAAGTGTCCTAATGCAAATATGCAGTGTGTTTGTCCAATGATTTGAATAAAGATTACTTTCATTTTGTATAATACATCATGTCCAATCTGTTAACGCTGATCTAATCAAAAACACCTTAGTTAAATTTAGTATTAATTCGTAATTTATCCTGCCGATTCTTCCATAATAACTTGACCTCATACCCTTTGCAAAAATTAGTTTTATCTGAGAATACTACACGGCAGATTATTTCATGAAACCACATTTTTTATTGAAGATTAAAATTCCACAGCCTTCTGCATTCCAGTTTATTTCTTCTTAGCACTCTGTTCTGTAGCTTCCTATTAGTTCAATCATTGGCTACAATCCACTTGTCACCAGTACAGTCTCGTGTCACACCCTGTTAATACATGGTTAAATGGTTAACTTTCTGCATTCCAGTTTATTTCTTCTTAGCACTCTGTTCTGTAGCTTCCTATTAGTAGAGTCATACACACCTAGTGGCACAAAGGGTCTTCATGAATTCAGTCCAGGCTCGTCGATCCTAAACCACATAATTCAACTTCCCTTATATTATCCATGAACTTGTTGAAGATTTGTTGTTTCTGTCTTTACTAATTGTTTGACAAAAATGTTCACAATTAATGTTTATTATTAGGTGGCTTGTGAATTTACGTATTTCATAAGGTACCATTTAATAAACAATCAGGACCATATAAAAACAAATGGACAAAATCCATAAGACACCAGGTTTAACATAATTTATTCAGCAATAATATACAACTTACATATTTAGGTATTAAAATATGATTTCCCTTACCGATTAACCGTGTAACCATATATTAACAGGGTGTGACACGAGACTGTACTGGTGACAAGTGGATTGTAGCCAATGATTGATGTGTATTGCCAGTATTCGTTTCCGTTAGCGGCATGGCATCATATGTTGTGCTTTCTGGATAGGTGGCTTGTTTTTGAATTTTGAGCAGATATTTGCGCTATCTGTCCCAAATTCTGAAGTGATAGACTAGAGGGAAGACAGCTAGTCGACACCGCCCATCGTCAACCTTTAGGCTACTACCTTACCAACAGAATTGGAATTAAACGTCACAGTGTGATGCTCCTACGGCTGAAAGGGCGAGTATGTTTGGTGACGAAATTCGAACTCGCGAACCGCAGATTGCGAGCCGAGCACCCTCACCACCAAGTCACGCCAGGCCCAACACGTAAATTGCAACACAAATACATATAGATTTGGGCAAACTATGGAGGTGAGTTTTTAGCTCACTAGGCCACTACCGTTTTCACCCCAAAACGTCGCTAGCTAACGGAGTAATGACAGGCTCTTTTAGCTTTGGTTGGCAACATAAGAGAAGGAAACTGATGTAAAAATGTGCATCCATGTTGTAGCTAACCGTGTTAAGGGACATGGAGCGAGTTTTGAACACGTGTAAATTTGACTCACAAGTGCCTGTATGAGCAGCAGCAACAAACCCCACTTGCACCTGCGACATCTGTGCCAAGGCCAGCCATGCTCAAACAGACTAATCTCCCATATGAGACGTCACAAGTCTGTTGTTGAGAGCTCATATTCGTTGGTTTACTATTGGCAGCAGGCATCATATGCCATAGACATTCTGGCCACATCATTGGTTTACTACTGGCAGCATGGCATCATATGCCATAGACATTCTGACCCAATCATTGGTTTACTACTGGCAGCATGGCATCATATGCCATAGACATTCTGGCCCCATCATTGGTTTACTACTGGCAGCATGGCATCATATGCCATAGACATTCTGGCCCCATCATTGGTTTACTACTGGCATCATGGCATCATATGCCATAGACATTCTGTAGTTTCTTAGATTTGTAACATGTTAATTAATTTTAACAAACAGATATGGTTGGTCTATAGGAAATGGAATTCCATTTTTGTTTTTTTCTAATATCACATAAGCACAACATCATTAAAAAGAAACTTGTCCTCACATATCTCTATACTTATCCATCAAATTCATGTTTACTTTTTATGTTTTCAAGGTTGAATCCAGGCAAGTTTAAATCGTGTTTTAGCCTAGAAGTTCCACAATCCAAACACAATAACTTTTAATGATTTATTTTATCTTTTCCACATGGCAAACCAAGTAAAACAGCTTTATTCAAATTGGACTAATCTCTAGGTTCGAAGTCCATTAAATTTTATACAGACATGCAAATTTTATACCGACAACAAATATATTTTATTTCATATTTGTATAGACTAGGAAAATTTTTTTTACACATTTTTCAATTAATAAATTGCTTTTGATTTCAAAATGGCAAAAAATTTAACATTTCAATAAAATGTAGTATAACGTAAGAATTGAAATAAAATAAAGACATACAAAACGTTTAAAAGGTGAACTAACACATTCAGAAGCACATTAGACACTAAATACTTCCTAAAATCGACTTTCGCTTATTACATTCTTGCATTGCTTTTACAAACGTACCAATTTGTTAGCTAAGTCCACGAAGTTATATTGTTACGTCTCCGTTTGTTAATTGATTTTTCCGTAACTTCGTTAATAAAACTTTACTTAATAAAACTGGTTTATTCTTTCCGAATATAACTCTGCGATACACTTAATCTCAATACTCGCGCTAAAACAACACTGTAACGAACGAACGTTAACTTCAACAATACCCTGTGACTGCAGTTCAATTGAGGGGACAACGTGACGCGAGAGAAGGTAATGTGTGTGTAGACAGTGAGTTTATATATACCCGCCTACCCCATCTAGCAAACACTAGAGCATTCGCCAAAGTACATGATAGTTCTAGAAACGTTGCGTCACAGTAGTCATGTGACTCGATGACGCAACAGTACCATAGTGATGTGGTTGAAATGTTTTCACATATTTTAACAATGAAAACTAATGGCCTTAAAGATAAAAAATAAAACTTTTCTTTTT
>NW_013673362.1:30402-35327 GCF_000517525.1 Limulus polyphemus
GTACTCCTCACTGTATAAATCGTATATCATTTAAACTGAAGTAGATATTCAGTAATCCGAATACTTCCATAAGAGCACATGATAGTATATTTCTGACATTTTACACTACGTTACTTGAGATGACTAGAACTATGTACTCCTCACTGTATAAATCGTATATCATTTAAACTGAAGTAGATATTCAGTAAACCGAATACTTCCATAAGAGCACATGATAGTATACGTCGGAACGAAGTTACGGAAAGTTAGTTAACAAACGGAGACGTAACAATATATATTATTTTGAAAACAAGTGGAGTGCATGCTATTCATTTATTGTTGAATTAATCGCCAACAAGTTATAAACGCCTACCGAAGAAGAATCCTAAGCCCAACAACAACAACACAGTAGATATTTATACCATTAAGAAGTATAAGTAAAAGCCTTTAATTGACAATTGTCGAACATAACAGAACTTAGCATCTGACAATTAGAAATGTGTTTATTTAACTTTAAGAATATAATATCTATTTTTCTATGGGCCCAGAATTCTGGGACATCCTGTATAATACAATAAACAAACTTGCTTCTGAAGTAAAATGTCAAATTGTCAAGTTAACAGAATTATAAAACAACTCTAGTCTGTGCTACGATCTAAGCTCCTTACATAAGTTTTTAATTAACACCCATTTTTAGGTCTAAGCGACTGTTCCCGCCTGTACCCACGTATATATATATATATATCGGTTTACTGAATATCTACTTCAGTTTAAATGATATACGATCTATACAGCGAGGAGTACATAGTTCTAGTCATCTCTAGTAACGTAGTGTAAAATGTCAGAAAAAACTTTAACGACACAAGTCTTTACTTAATAAAACTGGTTTATTCTTTCCGAATATAACTCTGCGATACACTTAATCTCAATACTCGCGCTAAAACAACACTGTAACGAACGAACGTTAACTTCAACAATACCCTGTGACTGCAGTTCAATTACTCACTGTCCATACACACATTACAACAAACCCCGCGTCACGTTTTCCCCTCTTATATATACCCGCCTACCCCATCTAGCAAACACTAGAGCATTCGCCAAAGTACATGATAGTTCTAGAAACGTTGCGTCACAGTAGTCATGCGACTCGATGACGCAACAGTATAAATTAAATATGTCGTACAACTTACACATATATAAAAACCTTCCTCGTGTTTTATTTGTTTCATTTTCACAACGTTCACCAATGTTTCAATATTTATAAAATGTAAACTTCAATACTAGATCAAATGTAATCTCGAATATTACATAAATATTTATTTACAGGCAACCATTCTCTTACGTTCTTTTCATGTCACTTTCTTTCACCAATGCCTACTAGTATCAGAAATTTCATGAACGCTTATTTTTTTATTTTTGTTTGCTCAAGTTACGAGCGTACATTTGAAAAATGTGGAATCGTGTGTACAATTTTGTCCAATAGGCCTAACGTTTACTACGATCGCAAAAATGATAAGAGATCAGCAGATAACGTTTAGGATGACTTTGGATGAATCGACGTTTTCAAAATTTACTTTTATTTTGTTTCTTTGGTTCGGAATTTCACGCAAAGTTACAAAAACGTAACTCTCGTCCAGTTCTTATCTATAAATAATGTTCACTATTTACCTGTTTTATTATTTATAATTAACTCGAATAGCATTAATTAAACTAAATTAGTGTTACTATGATTATAACAGTAATTATAATTGTTTGTTTACAATTAAGCACAAAGCTACACAATGGGCTATCTGTGCTCTACCCACCACGAGTATCGAAACCCAGATTTTAGCGTTGTAAGTCCGCAGACATACCGCTGTGCCGCATCTCTGGCAGAGTGAATCTTTATATTACAGTTGTAGATCATATTTCAACGTAACGTTTGGCCTCGTGCATGCGCTTGTTTACAACTGTATTTCACACATTTTGCGACTTAGTTCGAAAGGCGGTCGTCTAACTGAAACGTCACGTATTTTAATCGAAACGTATGATTAAAACTAAGAGGTATATGTAAGCTACTTCCTCACTTAACCGGTGCAGGCATAGATAATAACGTAGGCTTCATCACGTGAGCAGTATACACATGTGTACGACGTACAGGTGATGATTTCTAACGATACTATGGTGATTAAGTAACCTTATTGCTAGGTTTAAATAATAATCAGGTTTATACGTTTAGGAAAGTTGAACCATTTCAAGTGGCGATGATGAACAAAGGGAAAATATATTTGTTTGAAATTACAGTTTTCTTTCCTTTCTCATCTGCTAATAGACTTTGACTTTGTGACAAGTTGCAAGCCCATCTGATATAGAAGTTCAGCTTTTTAACATCCTCCAAGTTTCTCCTTTTTATCATCCTCGAAATTTCCCCTTTTAACATCCTCCAAATTCCCCCCTTTTTAATATCCTCTAAATTTCCCCTTTTAACATCCTCCAAATTTCCCCCTTTTTAATATCCTCCAAATTTCCCCCTTTTAACATCCTCCAAATTTTCCCCATTTTAATATCCTCCAAATTTCCCCCTTTTTAAAATCCTCCAAATTTCTCCCTTTTTAACATCCTCCAAATTTCCCCCTTTTTAACATTCGAATTAAAGGCACCACTGTTCAAACATTCGTAATCTCAAAACGAAGACGTCAAAAGTTTTTAAACAATAAATTACAAAATTCAAATATACATTTTCTACTAGATCTGGAGTACATTCATTTAAAACTTAAAATTTATATGTGTTTTTACAAGAATTTAATATTTCTAGTGTATTTTCCTAAACTGTCAACAGATGACGCGAGAGGACAAGACGATTAACATAAACTTCAGCTTTTCTATAAAATTCATCGTATATTAAAATTAATTTAATAATTTTATGTATATTGCACACAATTACACCAATACATATACATATTAACTTACCTTTCGGGTGAGAAAAATTAATGTTAGATTTCTCAAAACATTTTACATACAACTAAAAGAAATTTTAAAAAATACTGTTTCACAAAAATGAGGGAAGATATCTGTGAAATGACGACCAAAAACCAATCACTTCAATAAATTAAAGGCTGTTTTTTCTTTAAAATAAAACGTTCCACAACTTCTTTTAGTCAAATGTCTCCCACTGATTTTTATTTGCACTTTCATTTTCTTTAATAATTGGTCGATAGTTCAAGTTAACTACACTATTAGCGCTATCTGTTGGTAGCGATAAGAAATTATTTGAACACTCGTAACTCAAATCTGTTTCACGGGGTTCTTGGAAAACCTTCATTGCCTTTTCTCTTTTTCTGTCCGGTATTTTCAGTTCCAGGGCGGGCTCGGGAAGGCAATCCAGGGAGCTATTCTTAATTCCGTACAGGAAGTACACGAGGAAACCTGAAGCACGTGAGAAATTCAAAAATTAACCGTTTTGTCTGTTCACGATAAAACACTGTAATCATCTATATAACTAAGCATTGACAGTATCTAATAACGAAACTATTAAACTTTGGTAGTATCTAATAACGAAACTATTAAACTTTGGTAGTATCTAATGATGGGATTATTAAACTTTGGTAGTATATAATGATGGGATTATTAAACATTGGTAGTATAACCAATGTTTAATAATCCCATCATTAAAAGTTTAATAATTCCATCATTAGATACTACCAATGTTTAATAATCTCATCATTAGATACTACCAATGTTTAATAATTCCATCATTAGATACTACCAAGGTTTGGTAATCCCATCATTAGATACTACCAATGTTTAATAATCCCATCATTAGATACTGATGGGATTATTAAACATTACCAATGTTTAATAATCCCATCATTAGATACTACCAATGTTTAATAATCCCATCATTAGATACTACCAATGTTTAATAATCCCATCATTAGATACTACCGATACTACCAATGTTTAATAATCCCATCATTAAAAATGATTGAAAGATGGTAAACTGTGACTGTAAGATGACTGAAAGATGGTAAACTGTGACTGTAAGATGATTGAAAGATAGTAAACTGTGACTGTAAGATGATTGAAGGGAGCTAAAGAATGACTGAAAAATGATTGAAGGGAGCTAAAGAATGACTCACGAAGTATAATATTTAAATAATGATAGAAAGAAGAGATTATGTGTTTAGATTATTTAAATTGTAAGAGAAGTAGTTATTTTTACAAAATGTTTTTGTCTGAATTTCAGAAATGAACTACAGTTCAAAACTCCTGGTGTTCCACTTGTTCCAACTGTTGCTGTTATAGTCAATATTTATTTAGTACTCAAATTGTCCCTTCTCACTCTCATCCGTTTCACTGTATGGATGACTATAGGTGAGTATAAAAATCTTATTGGCACAAGGAGTGTAATTCATTATGGAACATAATTATACATTTGTCCTTACGTATGTCATCTAGCTTACTTTTAAGAAGATCAAGAGATTGAGATACATTAATAATCTCATCACTAATAATCCCATCATTATATACTACAGTCACAGTTTACCATCTTTCAATCATCTTACAGTCACAGTTTATCATCTTACAGTCACAGTTTATCATCTTTCAATCATCTTACAGTCACAGTTTACCATCTTACAGTAACAGTTTATCATCTTTCAATCATTTTACAGTCACAGTTTACCATCTTTCAATCATCTTACAGTCACAGTTTATCATCTTACAGTCACAGTTTACCATCTTTCAATCATCTTACAGTCACAGTTTACCATCTTTCAATCATCTTACAGTCACAGTTTATCATCTTTCAATCATCTTACAGTCACAATTTACCATCTTTCAATCATCTTACAGTCAGTTTACCATCTTTCAATCATTTTACAGTCACAGTTTACCATTTTTCAATCATCTTACAGTCACAGTTTACCATTTTTCAATCATCTTACAGTCACAGTTTACCATCTTTC
>NW_013673362.1:36302-39097 GCF_000517525.1 Limulus polyphemus
CTTACAGTCACAGTTTACCATTTTTCAATCATCTTACAGTCACAGTTTACCATTTTTCAATCATCTTACAGTCACAGTTTACCATCTTTCAACCATTTTACAGTCATAGTTTATATTCTTCCATCCATTTTACAGACATAGTTTATATTCTCCAAACCAGTTTACAGTCATAGTTTATATTCTTCCATTTTTCAGACATAGTTTATATTCTTCCAACCATTTTACAGTCATAGTTTATATTCTTCCATCCATTTTACAGACATAGTTTATATTCTCCAAACCAGTTTACAGTCATAGTTTATATTCTTCCATCCATTTTTCAGACACAGTTTATATTCTTCCATCCATTTTACAGTCATAGTTTATATTCTTCCATCCATTTTACAGACATAGTTTATATTTTTCCAACCATTTTACAGTCATAGTTTATATTCTTCCAACCAGTTTACAGTCATAGTTTATATTCTTCCAACCATTTTACAGATATAGTTTATATTCTTCCAACCATTTTACAGACATAGTTTATATTTTTCCAACCATTTTACAGTCCAACCATTTTACAGTCATAGTTTATATTCTTCCAACCATTTTACAGACATAGTTTATATTCCTGCAACTACTATACAGTTCTCTGTCTTTCAACCGTTTTACAGTTATTGTTTATATCCATTCAACCAATTTACAAGAACTACTTATCTTCCTTCAACTATGTTACAAACACTGTTCATATTTATTCAACTATTGTTTAAGTAATATCTTTCTCAACTATTTTACAAAGTATTGTTGAAGCTATACATTTGTAGTGTTTCAATATCAATACAATATAATCATGATTATAGACTGGGGCATCCGGAAACATTGTTGATTTATTTGTAAAATGTTACTCGAAAGAATACTTCCCGGAAAAATAAATGTGCTATATTAACACTTTAGTTTTTCGTTTACTCAACAGGTACCACTTTACTCACTTCGTCTGAGGCTGGAAACCAATGACAACCAAACAAGTGATGATCCCAAGAAGGCACAGAAAAAGAGACATCAGTGCTGTTGTATCTCTACTTTCCAAGGCAGGCATTGCACAAACGATGATCAAATCAAAGATGAGGATCAAAAGATACAACAACCCAACTACCTTCATTACAAACTGTCCAGAGCCCTCTGTCGGCGGTTTTTTAACAGCCCATTCGTAAGGGAAAAGTCGCGTCATGATCGTATTGTAGAGTTTGTGGAACAGACCAGAAATTCCGAATGCTGACAAAGCCTCCTGGTGTACTGTTCCATAACTAGAGTTTTCCACGTTACCATTTGGCACAAGAAGATCAAGATCCTCTGATTTATGTTGACTTGGAAACTTCTCTAATGAGTGTAGTGCCGGAGAATCCTCGCTATCAGAAGAATCCACACGATTGGTTCGTTTAGTGTGAATCGTTGTTCTCGGTGCATTAATAGGTGTTGCTACCTCCCTGCATGGGGTGGGACAAGCAGATCTGATGGACTCGGGCAGAAGGTCCACCAGAGTAGTTTTGTGGGGTTGATAGCGCAAGATCAGGACACACGTGGACACCAGCGTGTAGGCCATCAGGGTCCCTGAAGAAAATAAATTACAAGTTTTTTAACATCAATGAAATGTCTTGCTGTAACTCGTATTTCTAGTTGAACTCATCATTTCTAAGGTAAGTAACAAATACAGGTGAGTAAAAATGATGGAAAATTTTTATATGAAAAGTTGTGAATATTTAGGACAGAAAAAAAAAATGTTTGTAAGTCAGTGGAAAAGAAGAAAGTAAAATATACGTGTGACACTTATATGTGTGACACATATATGTGTGACACATGTATATGTGTGACGCTTACAAACAGAGAAAGAACACGATATGTAAGTGGAAAACAGAAAACCTATTTACAGACAGAAGAGGACAGAATGAAAAAAAAAACTGAAGAAAGGCAGGAAAAATAGCCTGACTTAAGAATTTAGAATGACAGACATACTAGCTATAACACCCAATAAAATACTTGGAAAATGTATAAGACGAGAATATTGAACTCTGTAAGTAACATACCGAGATGGATCGATGTTGGGAATATTTAAATCTATAAGTAACATACAGAGATGGATCTATGTAGAGAATATTGAACTCTATAAGTAACATACAGAGATGGATCTATGTAGAGAATATTGAACTCTATAAGTAACATACAGAGATGGATCTATGTAAAGAATATTTAAATCTATAAGTAACGTACAGAGACGGATCTATGTTGGCATAGATCCATCTCTGTATGTTACTTATAGATTTAAATATTCTCTACATAGATCCATCTCTGTATGTTACTTATAGAGTTCAATATTCTCTACATAGATCCATCTCTGTATGTTACTTATAGATTTAAATATTCAAATATTCTCTACATAGATCCATCTCTGTATGTTACTTATAGATTTAAATATTCTCTAAAAATCTATAAGTAACATACAGAAATGAATCTATGTAGTGAATATTTAAATCTATAAGTAACATACAGAGACGGATCTATGTAGAGAATATTTACATCTATAAGTAACATACAGAGATGGATCTATGTAGAGAATATTTAAATCTATAAGTAACATACCGAGATGGATCTAGGTAGAGAATATTTAAATCTATAAGTAACATACAGAAATGAATCTATGTAGTGAATATTTAAATCTATAAGTAACATACAGAGATGGATCTATGTAGAGAATATTAAACTCAATAAGCAATATACAGAGATGGATCTATGTAGAGAATATTTACATCTATAAGTAACAT
>NW_013673363.1:0-10084 GCF_000517525.1 Limulus polyphemus
TATAAGACGCACTTTTTTACCCCCAGATTTGATGTTAAAATCTGCTTGCGTCCTATACACCGAAGATATGAATAATATGTATACCATATACACAAGCCATGTGTAAATATATTTAAATAGGCATACATAGTTTAGTTCAATTGAATGTGTTATTTATAACAATAGTAGTTTTTTTCTTTTAAAAACATTGATTTGCGTTTTTTTTTTTATTTACGGTATTTTCTTATTTTGATATTTTGAGCTCTTTTGTGTTTAGAACAATATATACTAATTTTTAAAGTACCAAATTGAATTTTTGTTCAATAAAATTCTTTCAAATGCGACTATAGCTTTTTTTTCCAAAAACTTTGTCTTCAAAATAAGGGTACGTCTTATATACCGAAAAATACGGTATTTAAAAGATTTTAGAAATGGCAGTTTTATCTTATACGTAGTTTTTGTATTACGAAAAATCTCTTGTCGATGGAATCATAATCCTGGTTTTAAAATGGCAGATAACTTAGTAGACGTATTCTTCCGCTGTAAAAAAAAGATACTTAAATTACCAGATCACTTTGTGGTGGGCAGAGCACAGATAGCCCATTGTGTATCTTTGTGCTTAACAACATAACAACTAACCAATTCATGGTCCCTTTGTGGGTCAGCGGTAAAATCAGGGGTTTGAATCCCCACACTAGACAGAAGTCAGAAAACAAATTGTGTGGTTTTCAACTAAAACAAACAAACTTAATTTTAGCGAAAGAATTTTCATGATACGTAAAACTAAATTTTGAGTTATTTCGGTTATGGAATATTTTATTCACAACCTTATATCTTGATTAACTACAAAATTAGCGCCTCTCAAGGTATGAAAGATTATGAAATTTAATTATCATTAAACTGGAGTTATTTTAATGAACTATAACCCCAGATAAACTACTTAGTTTAACCTGATTAAAGAACCCCAGTTTGAATGATGAGAGAAAATATTTAAAATGGTTTATTGAGAAAATAACTCAAACACCTCTAGAGAAGATTGGTTTTGGTTTCGGTCTGTTACAGTTTTTTGTTGTTGTTGTTGTTTCTATACTAAGCCTTTTGCAATATTATACCCATTCATGTCCACATGGAATTAGGTTCAGCTTGCTCCAGAGGTGTTGTAAGTGAGTTATAAGAAAGCTAGCGAAGCTCAATCAGTGTCCTCAATTTCCATATAAACAGACTCATTGTCACGAGAACACTGAGGTTACCATTAGATCTTGCTATAAATATGATACATAGTTTTTGGAGGGGGAAAAACAAACTTAGTTGAAATAATGTTAAATTTAGTACAGTATCACATTTTCTCGAAGTGCAGCTGTATGATAAGCTGAGTTATTAACTGCGAAAATGGTTAAGTTTGTTTGTTTTTTTTTAATTTCGCGCAAAGCTACACGAGGGCTATCTGCGCTAGCCGTCCCTAATTTAGTAGTGTAAGACAAGAGGGAAGGCAGCTAGTCATCACCACCCACCGCCAACTCTTAGGCTACTCTTTTACCAACGAATAGTGGATTGACCGTCACATTATAACGCCCCCACGGCTGAAAGGGCGAGCATGTTTGGTGGTATGCGGATTCGAATCCGCGACCCTCAGATTGTGAGTCGAGCGCCTTATCCACCTGGCCATGCGGGCCAAACGAAAATGGTTAAGATTTTTAGCCTTAAACTACAAAGCGGTTTCATCGTACATCTAAGAAGTAATCTATATTATCTGATTAATTTCAATTATTAACTTCTTTCATACTTTGATTGTATAAAGACGACTTATAGATTTTGTACATTCTGTGCCATCATTTTCCGATCTGATTAACGACCTCCTACCCACCTTCCCATTTGACTAGCCAAATTCACTGAAAACAAAAAAGGCTCTAAATGACGTCATTATTGACTATTAAACTAAACTTCACATATATGATGCGAGGTTTTCTTTGAATTCAAGAATTTAATGAAATTGTTAGCTAAAATATTTAACCTTCAAATTACGGATTTGTTTTTAATACCGTTCACTACATATGTGGTCCAATTATTGCACCATATTGAAATATTTATGTTCTTGCCTGTTGCAACATTTAGTGTGAAGAACTCAGCAAATGATTTGAAAGTAATCACTTATTTTATGTGTAAAATACACAGGAGACGCTAGATGTGTTTGTTTCTTGTTTTAATTTCGCGCAAAGCTACATGAGGGCTATCTGCGCTAGCCGTCCATAATTAAGCAGTGTAAAACTAGAGTGAAGGGAGCTAGTCATCGCCACCCACCAACAACTCTTGGGCTACTCTTTTACCAACGAATAGTGGGATTGACCGTCACATTATAACGCCCCCACGGCTGAAAGGGCGAGCATGTTTGGCGGGACGGGGATTCAAACCCGCGAGTCGAACTCCCTAACCACCTGGCCATGCCGGGTCCGGAGACGCAAGAAGGAGTTAACGCGATTAACTCCAGTAAAAGCATATTACCTTCTTTCTAGGGTTAAGATGAGGTTAGTAATTAGCTACTTAGCTAAGGACTAGAATTTCTCGCAGAAAACGTCAATGGTTCTTTTTATTCACTATAAAAAATCAACTATAGGTCACGAAGCAAGATAAACGCTGCAGCTTAATCAATTTGAACTTGATATTATAAAGGTATCCGCACATACACACTCGCGTGGTGGTTTGTTGTCACCTAAAACAGTAGTTCTCATTTTTTTTTTGAGATCGTGGATTCCTCGCCTTGCCCCTCCCCCCCAATACCTTTTAGATATGTATTTTAGACAATATATATACACGCCCCCCAGTGGCACAGCGGTATATTTGCGGACTTACAATGCTATAAACCGGGTTCCGATACCCATGGTGGGCAGAGCACAGATAGCCCATGGTGTAGCTTTGTGCTCAGTAGAACACAGCCAAGTACCTAACCTAACAAAATTTAAATGACCTACTCCACGTGTGTTCAATCGTCACTTTACTCACAAAACTAAATAAAAAACTACTGTAGGATAAGCAAATGTAGAGTGTTTTACTTTAACTATAGTTGCGTTATTTATTGCAATAAATAACTTTTACGGAATTTTCTCAAGAAACCCCAGGATACGTTCTGCGCCTACCAGCCCCCCTCAGCCTGAAAACCTCTAATCCAGAATATTAAATGAGAGGAATGAGTCGATATTATTTGGTATTTCTATGCAATTTCATTTATGACAATGAAACGGTATTATTTCATTTATAGCAATGAAACGGTATTATTTCATTTATGGCAACGAAACGGTATTATTTTATTTATGGCAAAGAAACGGTATTATTTCATTTATGACAACGAAACGGTATTATTTCATGTGTGGCAATGAAACGGTATTATTTCATTTATGGCAATGAAACGGTATTATTTCATTGATGGCAACGAAACGATATTATTTCATTTATGGCATCCGAAGAGGCATTTTTTCATTTATGACAACGATACGGCATTATTTCATTTGTGACAACGAAACGGTGTTATTCCTGTATGGCAATGAAATGCTATTATTTAATTTATGGCAACGAAATGGTATCGTTTCATTTATGACAACGAAACGGCATTACTTCATTTGTGACAACGAAACGGTATTGTTTCATGTATGGCAATGAAACGCTATTATTTCATTTATGGCAATGAAACGATATTATCGATATTATTTCATTTATGGCAATGCAACGGTATTAGTTCCTTGTTTTAGTTCTCACAAAACTATTTACAGGACAAAAAGGCATTTCAAATTTAGCCCATGAAATTATGATGTTCCTGTAAAGTTCTTATTTTGTATTCTAAAACAGTATTGGTTATTTCCTTGGAAGAAAATGACAAAGAAACTGGTCCTGGACAGACAGAAATCATCTTTTTTTGTTTATGTTCAATTTGTCCTAACTGCATCATCTATTTCCAGTGCTTTTTGATAATTTGAACCGAAAAACCCATAATCATGGATTGATCTTTACACAGCAAACAATAACTGCCTTATAAAGTAAAATACAGTTTGGTACAGCGGCAAATGTGAAGTTGTCAAATGATGGAAATTTTCTCAAACCATACGCTCACGGACTAACTTTTACACTACAAACCACTTTTTCAAACAATAAGTGCCTTATGGAGTACAATACAGTTTTGTGCAGCGGTGGGTGTAAAGTTGTGAAATAATGGATTCCTTTTGATCAAATAATACACGTTAAAATCCTTCACATGTGATAAAATAATACACGTTAAAATCCTTCACATGTGATAAAATAATACACTTTAAAATTCATCACATGTGATAAAATAATACACTTTAAAATCCTTCACATGTGATAAAATAATACACGTTAAAATTCATCACATGTGATAAAATAATACACGTTAAAATCCTTCACATGTGATAAAATAATACACGTTAAAATCCTTCACATGTGATAAAATAATACACGTTAAAATCCTTCACATGTGATAAAGTAATACACGTTAAAATCCTTCACATGAATAGAGGTGATTATTTTTGAGAGGGCAATCAGAAAAGCCATTAGATTTCGTGTTTTTCTTTTCTTAAATCTTTAATTAAACGTCTTACCGAGATATTCTAATTCAAAGTCTGAGTTCATCACTACACAGCTGCAGAGAAATTAGCGACAGTGCATTCAGTTTAAATAAAAAGAGTCTTCCGATCGATAGAAGACTTACATTTAATACAGCGAGGGTAAACAAAATAACATATTTGAGATTGTTAAAAAGTACTGCTTTAATGCTATATTGTCCATTGATAAAAACAATGGGCGTGGCGTGGCCCAGTGTTAAACGTGCCCAGACTGCGAACCCTAGGTTTCACAGATCGCTACACGTTGCTACAAAAACGCGTTTCACACTTCGGAGCCGTGAGTGCGTTATAAGAGTGACTGTCCATCATACCTGTTCGGTTAGATTAGGAAAGTTCAAGAGTTGGAGAGGAGGTGCTGTTGACTCTCCCCTAATTTATCAGTTCAAAATGAGATAAGATATTCGATGATAACCCTTGTATAGCTTTGCGAGAAATGCTAAAACAATTAATCAATCATAAATTATTAATAAGAAGCTCGCTAGAAAATACATTTTACATGTATGCACTTTGAAAACATCTTTAATTACATTTTACATTATCATGGAACGATAGCATTTACCATTTCAGGAGAATATCTATCTAAAACCGATAAGTATATACTTCATCCAATACATGTGCGAAGAAAGCTCAGAAAATTAGTACAATAAGTATTGCATATACAGCTGCATTTCATCCCTCGTTTGAAGAATCTCTTAATGTTGAAATTTTAAATACTGTAATTTAGACCGTGTTATGATAACTAACCATTCTCTGATTATATTAATAGTTTAATAACACTTAAAATAAAACTCGGTTAAGTAATAACTGATAACCTTTTCTATTTATTGTATCAGTTAAATAAAGCAATAGATTTTGAAAAAGTTTGTAATTAGAACTACTTTTTGTTATATAAAATCTGTTATTTTATGTTCAGAAGCTTTTAGGATGATTCTTGTTCCACACTCTTGAACTGTACTTATCTCTGTTATTTTATGTTCAGAAGCTTTTAGGATGACTCTTGTTTCACACTCTTGAACTGTACTTATTTCTGTTATTTTATGTTCAGAAGCTTTTAGGATGATTCTTGTTTCACACTCTTGAACTGTACTTATCTATGTTATTTTATGTTCAGAAGCTTTTAGGATGACTCTTGTTTCACACTCTTGAACTGTACTTATCTATGTTATTTTATGTTCAGAAGCTTTTAGGATGATTCTTGTTCCACACTCTTGAACTGTCCTTATCTCTGTTATTTTATGTTCAGAAGCTTTTAAGATGACTCTTGTTTCTCACTCTTGAACTGTACTTATCTCTGTTATTTTATGTTCAGAAGCTTTTAAGATGACTCTTGTTTCTCACTCTTGAAGTATAATTATCTCTGTTCGAATCCCGTCACTGAACATGCTCACCTTTCAGGCGTGGAGACATTATAATCTTATTTCTCGTTGCTAAAAGAGTAGCCCAAGAGTTGTTGGGGGTGTTGTTGACAAGCTGTCTTCTCTATAGTCCATTATTTTGAAGTTAGGGAAGGCTAGCGAAGATATCCCAAGAGCAACTTTGCGCGAAATTCGAAAAGCAGACGCATAAACAAAAAATCAAAACATGGACCTAGTAAACATTTTATCCAATACTTTTAAGGAAACCTATACAAAGAAATAACAGATAGAATACTACTTACATTAAGTTACAAAAATTTATGAATGATTACAGAAAAAAGTTTTAGAATATTAATCCTTGCATGATATAGTAAGTTTAATGTTACTTCGGTCGTAAAGTACGTGGTAAAAGTTACAGTTGTTATAGTTTGTCGTAGTTGATATACATATTAAATATATGACAAGAAAAGATACCGATAAAAGAGGCATAACAGTAATCAACCTATATTCGTTGGTTAAAACGTATGGTCTGTTAAGACTAATGGTGTATCATGAATCATTGTTATTTCTGGTGGTTGCGTGTCTCGAGTTACGGAATTTACAATCACGCCGTGTAAAAACAAAATCAACTAGCACCAAAATTCACATTATGCTCTCTCTGTCGTCATAAAAAATTATGATACATGACCCGTCTATTTCAATATGAATTTTTCTGGCTGAAATCTATCTACATCTCTGTGAACTATAGCTATATATATATATATATATATTCAGACTTTTATAACTGTTCGAAAAGCTGAACCCGTTTCAACATACAGCGACTAAATATATCGAAAGTGATCCTATCTCCTCAAAAATCAAGACACGTTTCTTGATCATTACGTAACAGAAAAAGGAGTCTTTATTACCTAGTATGTCATGCTTATGAAACTGCAGTCTATTACCCTACAAAGGATTGACGTCATACACAATTTCCTGATCTGGATACCACACAAGAGAAGATCCTTACGTACACGAACTGAAGAATTTGCTTTTTTCTACATCGTGCAAGAGTAATATGTTTAAAAATAACGGTTAGAGGTGGTATTTGGAAGCATAAGAGAGAGACAGTGATATTTCCTGGATTTTATTCGAAAAAGTTTATGACGCCTATCTTTTCATCTTAATGATCGTTTTTTTTTGTTGTTTTTTGTTGGACACAACCAATTAAATGTAACGATTAGTAGATAATTATTCGTTTGGCACTTTCAACCCTCGTGTTGTTGTTTTGTTTTGTATTGTTATTTGTTTAAGCCCAATCACAACATTTAGTAGGAAAAAAAAACAGGACAGAAATTACTTTTTCAAAAAAAGTGGAGGGCAAGAAAAGAACCTCCAACATATCTAGATTTTCTGATAAAAGTAATCGTCTCGTACTTAAAACGTGTCTATAACAATAAAAAATTGTGAAAATTCGTTATAACGTACAGTTTATTTGTTTGTTTGAAATTAAACATAAAGCAACACAATTGGATATCTGTGCTATGCCCGCCGCGGTTATCGAAACCCGGATTCTAGCGTTGTAGGCCCGCTATGATGTGCCGCTGGAGGGGCATAACGTACATAAAGATTTTATAAGATCTTTCATACAACATCTCGAGCATTAGATAATGACTTTCAAATCCCGCCAAATCTGTGAATTCGTGAGTTCATGGTTTTAGCCTCGTTCTCGTTGTCGCAAATTTACACTCAACGCTCTGGGGCCAAGAATGACGGTTAAATATCAATATTCAGTTAGAGTAGCTCAAAAGTTGATTGTCCAATAGTCCAAAATTAGGGAGGTTATTCTGGACGTGTTGTATTGTTAGCAACACGTTAAGATTATCGCCATATTCTGGACGTGTTATATTGTTAAGCAACACGTTAAGATTATCACCATCGCCATATTCTAGACGTGTTATATTGTTAGCAACACGTTAAGATTATCCCCATCGCCATATTCTGGACGTGTTATATTGTTAGCAACACGTTAAGATTATCACCATCGATATATTCTGGACGTATTAAATATTGTTTTATTTTCTGTTTTTGTTTTCTTTTTCCCCTTACTAATCTACTATCACAAAAATGTTTTGAAATTTTATTATTCATCAATCAGTTCACTTTGTAAATGTTTCAGTAATTTTATGAATGATTTAACCTTCAAAATTCCTCAAATCTCTAATCTGATTATCATCGAATATATTTCTTAATATTGAAATTAAAACAGGGTACAAGAATATACCCACACACATATTTCACCCTATCTTGTAAAAAGGTAATTATGTAATCATAGTTTCTCTGGTAGATTATGTTTCGAGTTATAATGGAACGATTATTATAATTGTATAATATGCGTCAAATGTTGATATAGTTTTACATTTAAGATAATATGCAACAAAATCTTTCTCTGAGTCGTTACGTTTCTCTGAGATGTCTGCTGTTACTCCTGAAAAGAGAACTTTCAGAACAAGTAGACATAATCATTATAAATATAAAGTTTCGTTACGTTAATTCTGTATTGTATTACGTTAGGGTTAGAATTTATAATCAATGTGTAATATTTTACGTTAAGGTTAGAATTAACGATCAATCTGAATTGTTGTACGTTGGTACTAGGATTTATTATCACTCTGTATTGTTTTATGTTAGGGTTATAATATATAATCATTTTATATTATGATACGCTAAGGTTAAAATTTATAATCAGCTGGATTGTTTTATGTTAGGGTTAGGATTTATTATCACTTTGTATTGTTTTACGTTAGGGTTATAATTTATAATCACTCTGTATTGTTTTGTGTTAGGGTTAGGATTTATTATCATTCTGTATCGTTGTACGTTAGGGTTAGAATTCATAATCACTTTATATTATGATACGCTAGGGTTAAAATTTATAATCAGTCTGTATTGTTTTTATGTTAGGGTTAGGATTTATTATCACTTTGTATTGTTTTACGTTAGGGTTATAATTTATAATCACTCTGTATTATGATACGCCAGGATTAGGATGTATAATCAATCTGTATTGTTTTACATTAGGGTTAGAATTTATAATCTCTATATACTATGGTATGCTATGATTAGGAATTTTAACCATTCTGTATTGTTGGTCTCTCGGTGGGACAGCAGTAAGTCTACGGACTTACAACGTTTAAATGCGGTGTTCGATTCCTCGCTGTGGACACGGCAGATGGCCCAATGTCGCTTTTTTTCTAAAATAATAAAACAAACAAACTGTAATGCCCTCGTGTGGCTTTGCGCGAAATTCAAACCAAACCAAACCAATTATATTTTCAACTTCACCTCTGTACTATTGTATGCTACGGTTAGGATTAAAAATATTTTTTATATTATTATTAAACGCTAGACGGTTAAAATTTATAATCAAGTTGTATTATTGTACACTAGGGTTAGAATTTATAATCAATTTTGAATTGTGATTTGCCTTCTAACAACTACTCACACAAATTATAAAAATCAACCAAAATTCCATAAAAATACGGAAATTGGAAGCTCGACAGCCACAATATCAAAGTTAAAGCACCCGATACTCATATTTTAAGCAACATAAGATAAAGTACTGACCAAATCACGGGCTCTTCTCTCTCAAATTGCCCAGTCCCGTCATAACAATGTTCAGTCCAGATAGTGTGGCACCGTTACCAACTCAGGGCCTTCGACCGCAAGGAGGCTATCGGTCTGTACCAGCTATATTTACTTTATTGTTGTTAATGATAATATTGTATATTTTAAACACCAGGTGTCTAACGTAGATAAGATAATTTTAATACTATTGCTTCTAATGTTATAATACGCTTGAGGAGTTTGTCCCAGGTTCTCCTCTCTTCAATAACCTCAAGATTCTTCTAGTAATAATGACCAACGCAATCGGATTTAGATAACATTTAGCTTGAGGAGTTTGTCCCAGGTTCTCCTTCTTCAATAACCTCAAGATTCTTCTAGTAATAATGACCAACGCAATCAGATTTAGATAACATTTAGCTTGAGGAGTTTGTCCCAGGTTCTTCTCTCTTCAATAACCTCAAGATTTTTCTAGAAATAATGACCAACGCAATCAGATTTAGATAACATTTAGCTTGA